>NC_139032.1:76804450-77007572 GCF_964662115.1 Mustela nivalis
GCCCCTCCCCCCTCTGCAGGTACACATGCTCTGTCTCCCCAAACAAAAATAAATAAATCTTACAAAAAAAAAAAAGAAAGAAATGCACAAAATAGAAAGCTAGTTATGCCAAAAAAACCCTCACTGTAGCACGCTTTTGATGATGAAAGATTAGAAACAACATAAATGTCCATCAAGAGGAAAATGGGTTCAATAAATTATAGCATATCCATAATACAGGATGAGGTCATTAGAAATAATGAAGTAGATCCAACCGTTCTGATACTGAAAGATTTCCAATCACTTTTAAATGAAAAATATACACACCCAAGTGTCAGAAGAAGAGAGCGATGATCCTGCACATGGGGGGAAACACAGATGTGGATTGGGATTTAGACGCACATGTGGATGTAAATAAAGTGAAAACAAATTGAGAAGGCTATACCCCCAAACAGTACATGGTGATTATCTCTGGGTAGGGAAGTGAGATAGAGAGTACCAGGGGCAAAGCCGTCACTTTTTCCTCCATATGGTTTCACTTTGTTTATATTTTTACCAGAAGAATGGCTTTACATATTATTTAGGCTATTTAGAAAAGTAGAAGTTACAAAGTGAAAACCGTTTCTACAGCTAATGGAAACAGGGAGAGGCTCGGCAGGTGGATTCGAGTCCTTCATTTCTCTGACAGGGATGGCAAAGAGAGATGGAAGGGGGGGGTCCTCTCCAAGGTCCCCCAGTGGAGTGAGAGTGGACCCAGAGCTCCCGGCTCCCAGTGCAGAACTCTTTCCACCACTGTCAAGGTCCAGAGTCCTTGAGGGTCCATGTAACAAAGGCGAGCTACCACTAGCTAGCAGGTGAACTTCCATTATCATCAGACTACCTGGGGGCAGCGTGTTGTGGTGGCCTGGGTCAGGATGCTATTTCTGCCGCTGGCTGGCCTGGGGCCTCAGCCAAGTCACTTTTTCCCACCAAGTCTCTGATTTCTTATCTGCAACATGGAGACAACATCAACCTTCTCATGGATGAACATCAAATATTAATTTTCCTTCCTCTTTCCTATGCAATGCTCATTCCCTTCCCTTCTTTTCTAAGATGGATGCTATTCCTGGAAACATTGAGAGACAACTAGGTTGAGTGTGTCCCCAAGCTAAGGGTTTACATTTCTGCTATACACTAGACCTACCTGGTAGCATTTGAGAAAGTATGAAAGGACACTCTGCACGTCAAGGTTGCCTCCCTCGAGTTTCTGAATGCCTTTAGGTCCTTCTTATTTTTCAGAAAAGAGAACAGTATATCTTGGGTCACATTGCTGTCGTCAAGAGCAAAGGTTTCAACGTGCTCCCCCGCCTCTGGGGGCTTGTCTGCAGAGGAAAAGGCTTGTGAGGCAAGATGCCCCTTGAGGAAAAAAGAAAAAAAGGACTCCTTGTTCTTTTGAAACTGGTAAGGACAGTCACTAAACTACCCCCCACTGACCCAAGGAGAACCATCCCCAAGTTCAGGTAGAGCAGGCAGCTTTGACAACGTGAAGTGATCACTGGCTAGCTCCAAAAACATCCTCCCAACCCGCCTGTGGTAGATGCCTGGGATTCCACCATTAATCCTTCCAGTTAAGTCTTTGAAGGCCTCTGTTAGCATACAAATGCTTCTCTTGGGAAGAATAATAAAACTTAATCCAAGTGAACAAACATTTACTGACAGTTGCTTTAAACCAGGCACTTGTGAGGGGTAGTGGGATTGTCCAAAGATGCATGCAGAATTTCCTGCCCTCCAGGAGCTTAGCGCTCACTAGAAACAGTAAAATGTGCACCAAACAACTGAAAGTAAGGGGAAAAATTCAAAAGTTAGGTAAAAGATACAGAAAATCCCATAATTGTTCTCTCTTCTGTATATTTTATCAAGGACTCAACTGCAGTGCCTATCACCTTGAAAAACTCCCATCAACTATCACAATTTTTTTTGAAGTATTTTACAAAGATCAATCTGACAGTTTTGTGGAGGAGGAGTAAAAATGGACATGGCTAGAGGCCAGGAAAAAAAAAAAATGAGACTCTAATGTGAAAGATTGCAGAGAATAAGAAACAGGCCATGAGAGTATGTGGCAGGAAAGGATAGGTTCTGGAAGGATGAAGGGATCCATTCATGCTTGTATCCAGCAGATCTTTTCTTCTTGAGCACTTACTATGTGCAAAGCTTGAACCTCAAAATACAATAGTAGGTTCTATCCCCTCAATGTTAGAGTTGAGTGTGGGAGTCACACAGTAAAAGAACATCATAAAAACAAATGTACCAGGGAACCTGAGAGGCTCAGTTAAGCATCCGACTCGTGGTTTTGGCCAGGTCATGATCTCAGGGTTGTGAGATGGAGCCCCACATCAGGCTCTGCACTGGGCAGGAAGCCTACATGAGATTCTCTCTCTTCCTCTCCCTCTTCTCCTACTCCCCCTCTTCAATTAACTAATTAATTAATAAGTACTCTGGAGAAGGAGGTCAAAGATTGCTATGAAAGAACAGTGAGATCTGTTCTAGTTGGGGATGGTGCCATTGAGGAAGTCTTCCTCAAGGAAATGATACTTTATTTGGACAGACCAGATTAAACAGGAATGAACTACGTCAATGAGATACCACTCTGTCCACTAGGGGCGCTATAATCACAAAGACAAACGGAAGTTTTGCTAAGAATGTGGAGAAATTGGAACCCTCATACACGGCTGATCAGAATGTAAAATGGCGCGTCTGCTTTGAAAAACCACTGGTTGTTCCTCAAGAAGTTAAAAATAGAGGTCCTTTGGTACCTAGTAATGCCACTCCTAGGTATATACGTAGAAGAAATAAAAAAACACATACACAAAATGTTCCTCGGGGCATTCCTACTAATAGCCAAATAGTAGACGGACGTACTCCAGAGGTCCACTAACTGATACACGGAGAAATAAAATGTGGTATATCCGTTCAATGGAAGATTATTTAGCAATAAAAAGGAATGAGGTACTGATGTATGCCGCAACATCGAGAAACTTTAAAAACATTATTCTAAGTGAAAGAAGCTGGTCACCAAAGACCATATATTGCACAATTCCATTTAAATGAAAAGTCCCGAATATGCCAAGTCAGAGAGACAGAAAGTAGATCGTAGGTTGGGGCACAAGAGAATGGGAGTGCCTGCTAATGGCTGGTTACAGGGTTTCTTTTTAGGGTGATGAAATATTCTGGAAGCAGCATGGATTGTTGCATGACATTATGCTTATACTAAAAATCACTTAAATGTACACTTTCTTTAAGGGTGAATTTTATGGTATGTGAATTGCATCTCAATAAAAAATAAGACTGGGGGCACCTGGGTGGCTCATTGGGTTAAGCCTCTGCCTTCAGCTCAGGTCGTGATCTCAGGGTCCTGGGACCGAGCCCTGCATTGGGCTCTCTGCTCAAAGGGAAGCCTGCTTCCCCCTCCCTCTCTGCCTGCCTTTCTGGCCTACTTGTGATCTCTCTCTATCAAGTAAATAAATAAAATCTTAAAAAAAAAAAAAAAAAGATTGAACGAGGGACACCAGGCGACCCAGTCAGTTCAGCATCTGCCTTAAGCTTAGGACACAATCCCAGGGTCCTGGGAATGAGCCCCATATCAGGCTCCCTGCTCAGTGGGAAGCCTGCTTCTCCCTCTCTCACTCTTCCTGCTTGTGTTCCCTCTCTCACTCTCTCTCTGTCAAATAAATAAATAAAATCTTTTTAAAAAATAAGACTGAACAAGGTGAAGTAATAGTGTTCTGCTCAGGGGCACCTGGGTGGCTCAGTGGGTTGGGCCTCTGACTGTGGTTCAGGTCATGGTCTTGGGGTCCTGGGACCGAGCCCCAAGTCGGCTCTCTGCTTGGCGGGGAGCCTGCTTCCCCCTCTCTCTCTGCCTGCCTCTCTGCCTACTTGCCATCTCTCTCTCTCTCTGCCAAATAAATAAATTAATTAATTAAATATTTTTAAAAAAAGAAAAAGAAAAAGAATAGTGTTCTGCTCAGAGGAAAGAGAATATATAAATGACCAGGGGAGGGGAAAAGTGGTTCTTTGGTTCGTGGGGAGAAGTCAAGTCAATGTGGCTGGAGCGCTGGTAGAGTAATAGTACATAAGACTAATCCCATAGGCAGGAGTAGATCATAGGTGGCGTTTAGGCCACCTTAAGCTGGTTGGCTTTATCCTCAGAATAACACGATACGGTGGGAAGCTGTGTGGTTGTGTGTTATCTATTCACTTTGCCTGGTCTATGCAGCATGACCTGGAGGGAGCCAAGGACAACGCAGAGGGTGACCCGCTGCACAGGTCAAAACAAAAGAAGCTGATGAGGTAGAGCTGTACAACAGAGAAAACACGCGGTGACCAATGTTTGGGGGGAGAACGGCTGGGAGGATTCTGAGTTCGTCCATCAGGGAAAACAGAAGGTCTGAGCAAGCAGAATAAGTCTGTTCTATAGAGACGTTTAGTCAGCACCTACTACGTACCAGGACCTGAGAAATTGAGGCTCAGAGGAGTTAAGTAACTTGTCCAAATATACACAGTTGGTAGGTGGTAGCACAAGGATTCAAAACCAAGTCGGTCTAAAGCCGAAGTTCTCTGCATCCTTGCTCTACAATACACTGCTTCTTCTAGGCGGGGAATGGCAAATGACCTTCAACACACACCCAACTCTTACCTATTAGGAGTGACTGTCTGGAGCACCGGGTTGAGACAAACTCTGAGTGAGCCCAGGCCCGGGGTGGGGGGCGGTGGTGGAACACAGATCATGACTGTTGGGGAAGGCAAGCCACGGGCACGGAAGAGGCAGCGGTGGGAAAAGCACACATATTTGCCACTCCTGTTCCAGGGATTCAAGGAAGGAAGACACACATTTAGCTGAAGGGCATAAAAATATCCACCTATACACTGAACAAGAGATAAATGTCAAAAATATTGCACTAAGCAAGGGCATCAGAAATAAGAGTGCATTCTCTATCCAAGGCTGAGAAAATTCTTCAATAAAGAATCGGATGATGGACATGTTAGGTTTTGGGGGGCCAAACTGTCTCTGTTACAACTCCTCAACTGCGCCCTTGTAATATGAAAGCAGCCATAGACAATACATAAACCAATGAGCATGGCAATGTGCCAATAAAACGATTTATGAACTGAAATGGAAGTTTCATATAGTTTTTATGTGTCATGAAATATCATTCTTCTTTGATTTTCCTTCCAACTCTTCAAAAATGTACAAACCATTCTTCACTCACCAGTCATACCAAAAAGAGATGGTCTATATTTGGCCCACACACCATAGTGTTCCATCTCCTGTACTTTCTGTTCCCATTTATAAGGAAGTCAAGAATAGACAAAATTAACTAACACTGATATTTTTCAGTGCAGTAGTTGCCTACGGGCAGATGAGGGCTGACTGGAAAGGGGTCACCAGGAAACTTTCTGGAGTGATAGAAATATGCTCAGTTATGAGGGTTTGTCAAAACTCCTTGAAATGCACACGTAAGGACGTTGTGTTTCATTGTATATACATTTAACCCCAATTTAACACTGTTGCTTTGATCTGAAACACTGGACAGAGAGAGTAATGGTGCCTGGAAGAGGCGCCCTCTGGATGATCCTTGAAGAATAAACCCAGCCTCCAGGGTAGGGGAGGAAATGTCGACAAATTGAGAAGTTAAGAGTCAATCAGGGCTCGAACATTAACAAAAAATGGGGGGAAATTCTATTCAGCAAGAAGCAATGAAAGCACACCCCCATCCACATGCCTTACTTTCCAAGAGCTCCAGCTCTGAAATAATTGCCTTTGCACAATAATTGGGGGATGCTGTCTGGGAGCCGATACAAGTGGAGCCGGGTGCAATTTGGGGAGATTTGTTACGCTCAGCTCCCTTCTATCAATCCCAGCGGCTCAGATGTTCCCGACCTGTTGCTTGGCATATTGTGAAATCGTCTTTTATTTACTGCACTTCCATTAAAAGATGAAATCCACGAACAGGGGCTCACAGGCCAGAAAATCACCGTTTACGTCTCCACTTATCTCCTGTCTGCGGCCAAGAGCCTCGTATCCTCGGCGCCTGAGATCTGGCTCCCTACGCCAGTGTCAACGCTGCCTGGGGCTATCCGTGGGGGAGCCCAGATCTGGGGAGTGGGATGGGGCCACCAGGCCGGGCCCCGCTGGGTCAGCATGGCAGTCCTCTGCAAGCTCAGCTCAGGATGATGCTGGGATGCAGAGGAAGGGATGGACGCCAAGTCAGGTTTTACCCAGAACCCAAGGGGTCTTGGGACATCTGAGGATAGGGTAGGGTGGTTGGCTGAAGTCCTGGAATGGGCCGGTGATTCAAAGACCAAAGTGAAACCCCAGATAATCTAAGGGAATTGCTGGTCCTTTTCCAGCATAGCGCATGCCTGAGTCTAACCACATCCAAGATCTCTGCTCCAACATCACCATCATCATCATCAACAGATCCTACATCATCAACAGAGGAGTAACTGGAAATGTGGTCCTAGCTCCTTCCCAACATTGAGGCTCACTCTGAGCAAACGAGGCAATCCCCTTCAGCTCTCCAGTTCTGTCCATCCAACCTTGGTTCCCTCACTAACTCAATGGTTAACTTAGAGCATGCTGTTTCCTCTAGACACCGCATTGCATGGAGAGGACTGACGGTGACAATCTTTGAAGACACTCCCAGATTTAGAGGTCTCTGCTCTTGCCTGCTCAGAAGATCAGGGCATTTGTCTCATTCTTCTTGACAGACAGCTCTGTGGGTCACAGTTGAGTCCCTAACCCTCCTCCTATCCCTATTTTTCCTGGCCTAGATGTTCCTTAAGGGCACTGATGCCATCACCGTGAGCACAGAGTATGGATGGGTAGAGGCTGAAAAGGTGGAAGCATAGCTGGAGAGCTCATGGGTTAATAAGTGTTAGAAGACTGGGTCACAATGAACAAGAGGGAATTCGAGATCTCTGAACAGAGAATTAGAAGGAAAGACATCCACAGGCCATACTCAATACTCCCTTTACCACCATAGTCCAATCGCAGAATACGGAGTGATAAATTACGATAAATTCCACTATGTACAGTCTCCAAGAGACTGTGGCATTGCTTTTATTTCTGAGTAAGAGCACGAATTGTTAAGCACACATCATGCCCATTAATATGCTAACTATGAAAGAACCATAAGGAAATATGGGCTCCTTCGCCTACTGGGAAGCAAGACTCAGATCCAGTGAACCATGTAGTATAAAAAAATAAAAGAATTAAGAATTTAAAAAATATCTATTTCTACATTATGTGGTGAAGATGATAAGCATTGAGTTGAGAAGTCGGGCAAAGAGAAATCTGTGAATGGAGCGCAGGGGAGTGGCGGGGAGGGAGACTGGGTGGCGGGGGGGAGACAGATGGAAAAGATTTCCAGGGAAGAAGAGCTTTGGAAGGTGGGAAGAAGTCAGGAAGGGGTGAGCCCAGAGCAGAGCGTGGGGTAGGGTGCAGGGTTGGAGGATAGGGATATGGACAACTGGTTGACCAAGGCCAAGGGAGCAGGTGTGTCCTGGTTGGTGGCAGGTAGCCCAAGGAGAGAAGAGCCAACCAAGTGGGCATCAATCCCCAGCTTTTCACCTGCCCTAGGAAAGACAGAGGGGGGCGGAGAAAGCAAGGAGAGAAGTGGTAAGGAGGGGGAGACATGAGGGGGGGCTCCACAGAAAGAGAGAAAGCACAGAAGCACAGGCAGAGAATTCTCTGCATCCAAGAGTTTTAATCCTTGGCTGGAAGGCGCTGAGGCTGAGGCTGCCTTCCCTGCGGCAGCAGAGAACCGAGGCAGCTCCGGAGCCAGCCCCAGCCCGGGTAGGGGTGCTAAGGTGTGGAAGGGCAGCGGAGCCTTGCCCAGGAGGCCCGGCGCTCAGGCCAGTGGGGCACCTGGAACCCTGCCTCCTTCTCGACTGCCAGCTCGAAGTTGCTAAGGTTACCTTCTGAACTGCCTAATTAGAGAAGCTGTCACTCCGACAAAGATCAGAGGGAAGGGGGGAAAAACGAAAGCAGACATTTCATACTCTCAGACAAGAAGAAAATAATAACGCTAATTCCACAGTCATAGAAACTGCCTGCAGTCAAAGAAGACTGTGTGTCTTCGCCAGGACCATCCTGTCACCAGCTTGGAGAGCTGGAAATGAGCAGCTACCTCTCACCAACAGGGAGTCGCTGGCAGTCTCCAGCAAGGCCCCAGGGGGCGGAAAACAGGGATGTGTACCCATTTCGCTGCCGTGGTCTGGCAAGTCTCAATGACCCAGACGCGAGGTATCCTGCTTGGGCAGCAAGGTTAATGAGGCTGCAACAGCCTCTGTCCCTGGTCAGTCCCCCGCCGTTCAGGGACCAAGGGTACGGAGCCCAGGATGGCACCTAAGCCACTTTCAGACCGCACTTGCAGAGGACAGAGCTGGAGAAAGCGAGGGGGAGTGAGGCGGAGCGGGAATTGATGAGGGACACAAAGGAGACTGCAAAGTCTATGAGGTCACAGGAACCACAGAATCCCAGAGGAACGCCTCCCTCTGACAGCAGAGGGCACGCTACTCTGCAATGCCAGCTCAGCATCTTGGCTGCCTTGGGTCCCTCCAGGAGCACCCAGCACTGTGGAAACCTGTGTGTGCTGCACACGCTCCTTCACCAAGTTCCCGTGCTCCTGTGTCCCCCCTTCTCTGCACCTGCACACCTCAGCCTTCTCTAACCAAGGCTACTTTCTCCTTAGGAGAAAAAAGGGCAGCACTCTGTGTTGTGTGCAAGGAAGTCCATTCTCCATAACTGCATTACTCTCTGCAAGAAGGGGAGAAGCAGAAGAGCAATGGGCCAGGAGTCAGGTGGGTGTGAATTGTAGCACAGCTGCCAAGTCCCTGTGTGACCCTGGTCAAGTTCTTTGACCTCTCTGTGCCTCACAGTCCACACCCTGGTGATCTCCTGGGATGGGTTAAGGATTAAATGGAGAAAATGGAGAAATTCTGCTACCCAAGAAAATAAGCAACTTGGGGCTGGATCTGCACTGTTTTCAGAGATCCATCGCAGCCTCCCGGAGAGGCCCTAGTATATAGAAAGTGTTCAATAAATGCTCAGTGAACTGAATCAACACTGAGAATTGTACTATGCTCTATACTTATTTCTTCACAAACATCTCAAAGCACCTATTAACGACAGGATTTCTGCCAATGCTAAGCTTATAATATAGTGGAAAAGATAAACATCACAAAATATATGTAATTAAAGCCTGTGATTAAGCGCTACTTAAAGACAGTATATCTAAAAAAGGGAGACCAACTCTAACCCAAGAAGACAGGAAAGGCTTCTCTAAGGGAGTGACATTAATTTAGGACCTGAAAAATTAGCATGAGTCAGCCAAGCAAACACAGGGGCAGGCAAGACCCTTCCGGGCAAAGAAAACAGTCTGTGCAAAGGCTCAGGGGCAGAAAGGGGACTGTTACTGGAGAGGGACTGAAAGACGCCCGGTGGAGATGGAAACGCAGAGAACAAGGAGAATGGCAGAATGTGAGGCTGGTACTGCCCAGAGTACTGGAACCTCAGGGTCACACACTTGCTAGCATCATTTCCCTACAGCAGAGCCTTTCTTTCCGGAGGAGATGCTGAGTCCTGCCCCTTCTGGACATGGGCTAGGCATGAGTGCAGCAGGCCACATGAGGGACACCATCTTTGCAGGGCAAATGCACTTCCTCAGCCCTGCAGCCACTCCCATGAATCAGCCTCACCTCCACAAAAGGTCTTAGAGACCCCTCGTCTGAGATGCTCTGTTTCGCTACAAAGGCCCAGCTGAAAAGGTCCTAGAGATCATGCAGCCCAGGGGTGACTCAGTGAACTTTGGGGATTCTAAGTGATCCTCTGGGAATATCTAAATAGATATTTCAAGGATCACTGCAGGGGGGCGGGGAGGGAAGGCCTATAGGGCAGGGCTTGGAGCCCCCTGGCTCCCATCTCGGCCAGAATAGCTCTGGTTTCCCCAGGCTTTGGCAGTGGGCTTTACTTAGAGCAGGATGCCTAAGATGCCACAAAGAAAAGCTTCTGATGCTAAAAAGAGGAGCTGAAACAGTGCTTTCACTTCCAGACGAGAACACCGAGGCCCCTGATGAAGACTTGTGTCTCTTTTGCTACTCGGCAACCAGTCTGGTATCATCCCCCAGGCTCACCTTTCAAAATACAGCTCCCCCCGAGCCATATGCGGTCTAGAGGGGTTGTCAATATGTGTGTCCTCTTCTTCCCTAGATGAGGGTAAGTATGAGGCCACGCTGAGCCAATAATTGCCGAAGGGAGAGGGGAAAAGATGGACAAACTCTGGGAGCCCCTCCATCCCGGCGGGGATGCTTGGACCCCCAGAGCTGTGCCTCCTGAGCTGGCTTCTTCAGCTCTGATGTCCTTCTCCAAGCCGCCTCAAATCCTTCCCCAAAGACCCCTCTGCTTACAATACCAGAGCTGGTTTCTGTTGCTTGCAACAGTTCCGCTCAAGAGTATCTGGACGACTTGCCCAGGGCACTCAAAGCTAGAAGTGCGCCCCAGATTAGAAACCAGAGCCCTTCAACCACAGCCTGCGGCTGCCCCGGCAGGAGACCATTCGCAGCTCATGATCACTGGGTCCTTAACCCCTACCTTCTGCCTTGTCTTCCCAGCCTCTTTTCCTAAGTCTCACGGGGACAAAAAAAATATGGTCACCTCCCTTCCTTTCTAAATCCTCCCAACAGAACTCACAGGCTATCCTGCCCTTGCAGTCCTATATCATAAACCTGACATCAGCCACTCTTCATGGGCCACAACATAATTTACCCGAAAGTGCAGAGAAACAAGGGTAGATATTATGCCAGGAGCTGGATTCGAGCCAAACAAAAACGAGATAAATTCTCAACTGCTTCCTTACCATGCTACACCAATATGTGTGTGTTTGTCCCTCCTACCTCAGCGAGGATTAGAGACTTTTTTTTGCAATTTTCCCTGCTTCAGAAAGCACCTGTGAATATCCTGCTTCTATATCACTCTGCCCTTTGCTCACAATCTAAAGGCAATTTAATTTCCCATATGAAAGCAGCAAAGGAGCCTGGCACTGGGGGGAGGCAGAGAGGGCTTTTGGGTTTTCTCCCTTCAGCTTGCTTGTTGACGACAGAGCTGTTTCCGACAGGAGCAGAAGTTGCTCCCAAGGCACTTGGAGATGGGAGCCCATGAGCCTAACTGCATTGTGCTGCAGCTGGACCAAGCGATCGCTAAGTTCATTGCACAGAGAGAAAAAGGGAAGTGACAGAGACAAATTTAACCCACACATTCCCTCACTGAAACTCAGGACTTAGCCTCCAGCTAAAGGGCAAAGGCAAGAGAGAAGAATATTCATGGGTCATGAAGAAAATTCTTTCTGTGTGTTCTGTAGCCCCCATTTGGACTAGAAGAGGGTGTGCGAATGCTTCACCCTAACTAGCTTTAGCCACCCACCACTTACCCAGCAGTCCCCTCCGACTGGTCAGTATGGAGGTGAGAGGGAAGAACCTAGTAAGCTCTCTGACCTATCCATTCATCTGTTCATTCATGCAGTAATTTTTTTTTTAAGATTTAATTTATTTATTTGACACAGAGAGATCACAAGTAGGCAGAGAGGCAGGCAGAGAGAGAAAGGAGAGGAAGCAGGCTCCCTCTGAGCAGAGAGCCCCATGCGGGACTCGATCCCAGGACCCTGAGATCATGGCCTGAGCCAAAGGCAGAGGCTTTAACCAACTGAGCCACGCAGGCGCCCCTCACTCAGTAAATATTAACTGAGTACTAATTATGAAGCAAATGCTTTGCGAAGCACAGTGTTCAACACAGTTCCTGTCTTTAAAGAGTATGTAGTCTAGGAGAGCCAACAGACCATCAACACAGACAAATAAATATCGAGGTACAATTGAGATTGGATGGTCAAGGAATGCTTCTGTGAGGCCCCAGACAAGCAACTGTAAAATACAGCACGGGTCAAGGTGGAGGTGGACAGGGCTTCTCTGGGCGGTGGCCCTCAACCCCAGCTGTATACTGGAATCCCCGAGTCACCTGGAAAGACTACAAAACAGAACGGTAATGCTGGGTGGTGCTGACGTACTGTCCTAGAGTAGGGCCCAGGACCTGACTACTTTTGATTTTTCAATAAATAGACATTTCTTTCTTATTTTTTTAAGTTAAGAGCAGTTCTGAGGTTTACAGAAATACTGATGGGAGAGTACAGAGTTCCCATGTACGACTCTACACAATCACTCAAACACATACACACAGAGTTCCCCTTATTATTTACATCTTGTGTTGTAGGAATTTTCTGTTACAAATGAAGGAGCCGGGGCGCCTGGGTGGCTCAGTGGTTGGGCCGCTGCCTTCGGCTCAGGTCATGATCTCAGGGTCCTGGGATCGAGCCCCACATCAGGCTCTCTGCTCAGCAGGGAGCCTGCTTCCTCCTCTCTCTCTGCCGGCCTCTCTGCCTGTTTGTGATCTCTGTCTGTCAAATAAATAAATAAAATCTAAAAAAAAAAAAAATGAAGGAGCCAACAGAAACCATTGATATCAATTGTAATCCACAGTTCACTCTTCGGGACGCGTATCCTAGGAGTTTTGCAAATGTGTCATAACTGTGTCCATCATTACTGTATGATACTTCCTCGGCTGTAAACCCTGATGTTACACCTGCTTGTCTCTTCCTCCCTCTCCCAGACCCCTGACAACTGTATAGCTTTTTTTTTTTTTTAAACCATAGTTTTACCTTTTCCAGAAGGTCATATATTTAGAATCACATGTATGTGTGTGGTGTACACCACACACAAAAATAGACTCAAAATGGATGAAGGACCTCAATGTGAGAAAGGAATCCATCAAAATCCTTGAGGAGACCACAGGCAGCAACCTCTTCGACCTCAGCCGCAGCAACATCTTCCTAGGAACAAGGCCAAAGGCAAGGGAAGCAAGGGCAAAAATGAACTATTGGGATTTCATCAAGATCAAAAGCTTTTGCACAGCAAAGGAAACAGTTAACAAAATCAAAAGACAACTGACAGAATGGGAGAAGATATTTGCAAACAACATATCAGATAAAGGACTAGTGTCCAGAATCTATTAAAGAACTTAGCAAACTCAACACCCAAAGAACAAATAATCCAATCAAGAAATGGGCAGAGGACATGAACAGACATTTCTGCAAAGAAGACATCCAGATGGCCAACAGACACATGAAAAAGTGCTCCATATCACTCAGCATCAGGGAAATACAAATCAAAACCACAATGCGATATCACCTCACACCAGTCAGAATGGCTAAAATCAACAAGTCAGGAAATGACAGATGCTGGCGAGGATGTGGAGAAAGGGGAACCCTCCTACACTGTTGGTGGGAATGCAAGCTGGTGCAGCCACTCTGGAAAACAGCATGGAGGTTCCTCAAAATGTTGAAAATAGAACTGCCCTATGACCCAGCAATTGCACTATTGGGTATTTACCCTAAAGATACAAACGTAGTGATCCAAAGGGGCACGTGCACCCGAATGTTTATAGCAGCAATGTCCACAATAGCCAAACTATGGAAAGAACCTAGATGTCCATCCACAGATGAATGGATCAAGAATATGTGGTGTATATACACAATGGAATACTATGCAGCCATCAAAAGAAATGAAATCTTGCCATTTGCGACAACATGGATGGAACTAGAGCGTATCATGCTTAGCGAAATAAGTCAAGCAGAGAAAGACAACTATCATATGATCTCCCTGATATGAGGAAGTGGTGATGCAACATGGGGGCTTAAGTGGGTAGGAGAAGAATAAATGAAACAAGATGGGATTGGGAGGGAGACAAACCATAAGAGACTCTTAATCTCACAAAACAAACTGAGGGTTGCTGGGGGGAGGGGGTTTGGGAGAAGGGGGTGGGATTATGGACATTGGGGAGGGTATGTGCTTTGGTGAGTGCTGTGAAGTGTGTAAACCTGGTGATTCACAGACCTGTACCCCTGGGGATAAAAATATATGTTTATAAAAAATAAAAAATTATATTAAAAAAAAAAAAGAATCACATGTATGTGGACTTTTCAGATTGATGTCTCTCACTTAGCAACAGGATTTTAAGCCTTCTCCATGTCTTTTGGGGGCTTGGTCGCTCATTTATTTTTTATCACTGAGTAATATTCCACTGTCTGGCTGTATCACAGTTTATTTATCTATTCATCTATTCATGGACATCGTTGTTGCTCCCAAGGTTCTGGCAGCTTTAAATTAAGCTGCTAAAAACATTCATGTGCAGGATTCTGCATGGAAATACATTTTCAACTCATTTGAGTAAAATACCAAGAAATGTGAGTGCTGGATCTTACAGTAAAAATATGGTTAGCTTTGCAAGAAACCGCCAAATTGTCTAAGCCCCAGTTATACTGATGTAATTGGCCTACAGTGGATTCCAGGTCCCAGCATTTTTTAAAAGCTTCCCAAATATCCTGATGTAAAGCTTGGGTTTAATATCTTGTAGGCCTTGGCTAGGGACCATGTATTTCACTATAAGAACAACGGAAAGTCATTTTGAATTTAAGCAAAGAAGAGGCATGATTCGACCTACGAGCTTATAAAGTCATTCTGGCAGCATGTGAGGGTGGATTTGGAAGCGTTGGTGAGACAGTTCAGAGCAAGAATGAATCTGAGGGACCAGGCTGAATTTCAGGTCGGTGATGAGAGTAATTCATACCAGGGCAGAGATGGAAAGAAAGGGACAAATTTAAAAGACATATTAGAGAAAATTAATAAGCTCTGGCTTTTGGTTAAATATCGTAATGGAGGAAAACAAAGGGAGAAGCCCAAGGATAACAAGGAATACTTCCAATGAAGCTCTCGAAGCAAATTTAAGTCTGCCTTGCAAAGAGGCAGGAAAGTCACCAGCCTGTCCTCTCTTCTGTCTCCTTCCTCTTCTTCCTCCTCCTCCTCTTCCTCTCCTACTTCTCCATCTTTGTTTTGGTCTTTGTTTGTTTGAAACAAGGAATCATCTCGATGCAAGACCAATTGCTATTTTAAGTCACTACTAAATCTTTCCAAGCTAACTGAGCATCTTCTTTTCTGGTCAAATTCTAAAAGGTACACGGTATTTCAGGGATATGCCACTCAGTGTCTGTTATAGCCAAAGGTTGACATTTTAGAAGGGATCTCTGAAGAAGTTTTATCATTCTTCCAAGTTTTCTTCTGAAACTCTCTAGCAGACGTTCCTAATGCCCTGAGGGGAAAAAAAGCTTTAAAACACAGCTGATGATGAATAGTGCTAGAGCGGCAGAGGAGGTTTCGAGAAAAAGGAGCCCACCAGATTCACTGAAAAAGAGCTTTGACTCGTTAGCAAAGCAGGAATAAGTCACCCAGATCCTTTTTACCAGCTACTCTCAAAAATCTACCTCTTACTGAAAATCAAGGTCATGGAAAAATTTATACAAGATGAACCAAGGAGTATTTGGGTGGCTCAGGAGGTTAAGCATCCGACTCTTGATTTCGGCTCAGGTCATGCTTTCAGGGTTGTGAGATAGTCTCACCCTGAGCTCTGCACTGGGCATGGAACTTGCTCAAGATTCTCTCTCTCCTTCCACTGACCTTCCCCCTCTTCAAAAAAAAAAAAAAAAAAAAGATGAACCAAGTAGTCATGGAGGTCTCCAAAGTCACCTCCAAAATCACCTAAAGTGATATCTGGAATCACATCAGACAAGGGCAGGTGCATGGAGGCCCTGACATTAGAGGTTGGGGAGAGCTGCCCCCTGCAAGGCTCTGCTCACGTCTTCTCACCTTTGCCCTAAGCACCCTGCTGGGATGCCTGGCTCCGACCAGAGGCCGTGAGCTCTGTGTGGCACATGGGGCCATGATGGTCACAAGGGGCTTGGGCTGGTTTCCCTGGTCAGGGTGAGCAGACAGTGCTCCGGCACCACAGAGAGGACCCAAGGTTGTGAAAGCTGACAAAGAGAGAGACTGAATGAGAGGGACAGAGAAAAAGACAGACAGATACACCCAGCCGGGTAGAAAGACAGAAGAAAAGAGACATCAGGAGTAAAGAGAAAAAAAGAAGGAAAGACGAGGAAGAAACAAGGAGGACAGAGAGAAGGGATGGAACAGATCAAAAGAAAGCGAGAAGGAAGAGGAACCAGGAGGAAAGAGAAGAACAAGGCAGGCAAGTTGGGGGAGGGGAAGAGAGAGGAGAGTCCTGTCCTGGCTTCCACACTCACCCCATCCATTACTGGACAGGGTTTTCAGGAAGAAGTGTTTCAGAAGAAATACTTATAAATCCTCCGTGAAACAGCCGTGGAAGCTCAAACCTGTGTGTGCATGTCAGGCAGCTCCGTGTGCCCCAGACACCAGGGAATGAGAGCGCCGGGGCTCCTCTTCCTAAGACCTCCACTGTCCTGTCCGGTGGGTCTCACCTGGTGCAGGTGGCCAGAAAGGGAGGGCGTAGCTGAGAAATGACCCATCAGAGACCTGGAACTCTTACCAGTGAGTGTCATTAGTGGAGGAAAGTTAGAACCCCAGACTAGATGTACCAGACTTGGCAAATGAAAGTTCACGAAGCAACAGTTCTATTCGCAAACCTTGATGCGTTTTTAAATAAGTGGCTATGAATTTCCTTCTTAAAATTAGAGCTCTCGGAGATTAGTGATTATACAGTCTTGCCCGAAGGCCAGTTCTACTAACATTTATTAACCCCGCTTCACCGAAGAGGTCCCATACTAGCAACAGGGTACAGAAAGATGGGACTCGACCCGCCCCTGTCAAGAGTCTCCTAAGCAGCGCGAACAGAATTTTCTGCAATGGTGGACAAGTTGCATTATCTGTGTTCAGCATAGCAGCCACTAGCCCCATGTAGCTTTATTTAAATTTAATTTAATTAAAACTAAGTACAATTTAAAATTCAGTCCCTCGGGGTGCCTGGGTGGCTCAATGGTTTAAGCCTCTGCCTTCAGCCCAGGTCATGATCTCAGGGTCTTGGGATCAAGCCCTGTATCTGGCTCTCCGCTCAGCGGGGAGCTTCCTGTGCGCTCTCTCTCTCTCTCTCTCTCTCTCTCTCTCTCTGTCTGCCTCTCTGCCTACTTGTGATATCTGTCTGTCAAATAAATAAATAAAAATCTTAAAATTCAGTCCCTCAGTCATCACTGGGTGAGACTATGGGGGTCTGGAGGGTGGAAAGAGGTGAGACATGGACATGTATATATATATTTAACATAAGGGAAGTTGTCTAAGGGATAGGTATTGTGCTTCCTGAACAAAGGCATTCAAATGTGAATTAGGGGTGGAGGGAAAGAGGAAGAAGCAGTAAGAATGGAAGTTTCCAAAGAGAAAGTAGCTTATCAAACAGAGTTCTACCAACAGACATGGAGAGGAACAAGGCCATCAGGACAGAGGATAAAGTATGAGGCCAGGCACAGAAACGCAGTAGAGCTTGTTTTCTGGGAGCTGATACATCAGCAGAGAAGTAGTAAGAGAGAAGGAAAATATAGGTGGGTTCAGTCTTCAGGTGGAAGTTTCAGACGCCCAAGAGTTGACTGTTAATGCTGTGGGGGAGGGGTAGGTCACTGAGGATTCTAAGCAAGGGAGAAATGACCTCTGGGAATGATCCTTCAGACAGTGTATCTGTTCAAAGGAAGAACTGGAGCAGTCAATCAAGAAAATGGAGGAGAGGAGCGCCTGGGTGGCTCCGTGTGTTAAGCATCTGCCTTTGGCTCAGGTCGTGATCTCAGGGTCCTGGGACGGAGCCCCGCATCGGGCTCCCTGCTCAGTGGGGAGTCTCCCTGTCCCTCTGCCACCCTCTTGCTCACTCTCAAATAAATATATAAAAATCTCAAAAAGAAGAGAAAATAAAGTAGAAGAGAGATGATATACGAATAAGAACGGTAAAGGAGACCAGGTAGGAATGGCCGCTACTGGATTATACGATGAAGGGCTGTCTGGGAACCTTACTCTGCCCCAAATAAGGATGGCACATGCAAGTCTACCTATAATTGTGGCACGCGGATCCCTGAAGTCATTTCATGAGCCGATGTCTTGGCAGAGGAAGAACCGTCCAAGGAAAGTGATCTTTTCTACAACCACTTGGCAGTCCATTAACCTATCCTGCAGGATCCCAGACCCCAGCACCACCACTGTCTCCTCATAAGTCACCAGGGGCTTATCATCCAATGGGAGCTGGACAGGGAAAAAAAAAAAAAAAGAGCAAAGAAAAGAGAAAAACGAGATGGAGAGAAGAGGTATTTAAAAAACATGTGCTGGGGAAGTCACAACAAATTCCCATCCATTCCTGCTGGAGATTTATGGAGCGAGACATCCCCAAAATGGGTTTTGAATTATACTCTGCACCTCATAAAGCACGGGAACTCTTGGCAGCCTGCTCACACGCACTGCCCTGTCATTACCTGCCCAATCCTCCCAGCAGGAAGGCTTGCTGGGACACCCAGAGCTGCGCAGGCACCCCAATGGAGTGCCCAATGGCAAGAGGCCACGAGGCAGGGTGCACTGAGGTCTATTTTCAGACGCAGCCGCAGGCTTTTGACATCAAGCAAGGTGCTGGCTTTCTGTGGGCCTTGGTATCCAGTGTGCTGTCAGAGGCTGGTCTGAGGGCGTGAGTGTTCGAGACTTGGATGACCTGGAGAGCTGGAATGTGGACGGACAGAGAGACAGAGCCGCCGTACAGCTGTGCGTGTGCTCAGGAGAGGCTGGGCAGTGCGAGCAAAGAGGACTCGCTGTAATTCCTTCATAAGGGGATGGAGACGACCAGGTGTCCTGTGGCCACAGATGGAAAAAGACAATCTTTGATGAAGTTTATTTACTTTTTTAAAAATCAGGTCAAGAGGGGGGTCTGGGTGGCTCAGCTGATTAAGTGTCTGATGCTTGATTTCAGCTCAGGTCATGATCTCAGGGTCATGGGATCGGGCCCCGTGGCGGGCTCTGCGCTCAGCATGGAGTCTGCTTATCCTTCTTCCTCCGTTGCTCCCCCATTTTCTCCTGCACGCTCTCTCTTTCTCAAATAAATAATAAATAAAATCTTTAGGGTATTCTTTTTTTTAAATATCGGGCAAAGAAATATACTTGGGATGGCATTTGGGAAGTCAACATGATTGGGAACAGAAGTGCAGCATTAGCTTGTCCTGGGCTAGATCAGTTCAGCATCTAAACCAGTTTCCTCATCTGCGAAATGAAAACCATGTGCGGTGTCAGCCACAGGAATGCAATGTAGAACACAGGAAATACAGCGAATAATATTGTACTAACTTTGTATAGCGACAGATGGTAACTAGATCGATCGAGGTCATCGCTTCCTCATGTATAAAAATACTGACTCACTATGTTGTATACCTAAAACTAATATAATGTTGTATATGTCAATTATACACAATTTTTAAAAGGCCACCCAAAAGGAAAAGGACATTAGGAACAAATGCTATGGAGTCCCGGGAGGGGCCATGAACTAACTCCAAGAGTCCAGTGATCTGTGTTCCTGACTCATCTCTGGGATTCAGTTCTCCCACTTTATTTTTCTAATTATTTTTTCCAGCTCTATTGAGATATAATTGATAAATAACACTGTGTCCATTACAGTGTTGACTTGATACACTCACATACCACAAAATAATCACCATCCCAGCATTTGCTAACACCTCCATCACATCCTATCATTACCATTTTGTTTTCGTAGTAAGGACATTTCGGTTGGGCTCTCTTTGCAACTTTCAAGTATATATTACATCACCCTTAACTATAATCAACATGCTACACACTGGATTCCTACAACTTATTCACCTCGTAACTGGACGCACGTAACTCTTTGGCCAACATCGCTCCCCTTCCCCCACACCCCAGTAGCCACCATTCTAGTCTCTGTGTCTATGCGTTTGTCCTTGTTGGAGTCTACATGTGAATGACACCATGCGGTATCTGTCTTTCTCTGTCTGATTTACTTCACCCAGTAGAGTACCCTCAAGATGCATCCAGATTGCACAAGTGACAGACATCCTTATTTCTCATGCCTAAATAATATTCCATTGTATGTATCTACCACATCCTCTCTACCCATTCACCCGCTGACTGACACAGATATGTGTAATGCGTCAGTGAACCTCAAAGTGCATGTACCTCTTGCAGACCGTGTTTTTATTTCCTTTGGGTATATACCCAGAAGTGGAATTGCTGCATGCTATGGTAATTCTGTTTTCAGTTTTTTGAGGAACATCCATACTGCTTTCCATAGTGATGACAATGACTTGTATTTCCAAAAAGAGTGCAAATGGCTTCCCTTTTTCTCTCCTTTACGTCAGAATGCTATCTAAATGTGTAACCCCTAAAATTCTGCGACTTAAACCAGAAACACGCATATTTCAAGAGCTTTCAGCTGGCCTTCTCTCCAGAGACTGGCAGGTTAACCAGTGTTCTCTATCATCTCTGTAAAACATCCTTGAGGTTTACAAGCCCTGAATGCTCACATCAGCCAAGTACTTCCTTTCCAGTATTCTTAGCTCGCTGTTAGTTTTTTTACAGAGGACCAGTGTGTTTCCCAAACCTATGGATGCCTGTTATGTTTTTTGTCATCTGAAAATTTAATGAAATATTATGCAAATTAAAAAATTTATGAGCATCAGAAGGAAGTGGTTTCTGGGAGGGCTAAGTTGCTTTTGCCATAAAAATAAGGAAAGTCACTTAAATATTGCTATTGAGCTAGGTCAGGTGTGACAACTATAAAAATTTAGAAAGGAATCATAAAATTCTACAAGAATTACTTGGCAAGCACCTTCCAGTCCTCAGTCCCCTTTATGAAACCCACATTGGAGACCATATTTGGTGCATTATGAGCAAGGTTTATGCAAGGAAGATGGCACGGGACTTCAATCAGCTGACCCCGACTCAAAGGAGAGTTCTGGAACCTACATCAAATAATTGGCAAACGTATACACATTTACCTATCTTCAGTTAAATAAAATGTTTAAGGTACATTATTGCTTTTTTATGATTTCCTGCTTTAATAGACCTTTTTCTATTAACTGACCAACTGCCAATCCTCATGGCTTCACAGAGGTGGGTTTCGAAAGTAAACAACTCAACCTAACCCCAGGCAACCCTTGCCTGAATAGTTGGGTGTCCCCAATCAAGTGAGAAAAAAGTTTAAGATAGAAGGGAAAGAAATGCTTCATCAGTCGTGTCGAATACAGTGCCAGAAAGAAACAGATACCCGCCCCCACCCCACCCCACCCCCGGCTCCTGTGATGAGTTCCCTTTCTGGCGACTCCCTTCCTCCCTTCCTGGGACCAGTTTCTTCATTTAGTCATTGTCATTGTCATAGTTTCCCTCTCACCTATGTATCTATACATACGTACAATGTGTGTCCGTTGATATATATGTGGATACATGTGTTGTGTATAAATATATAATAGACACACATTTTTTTTAATGTATATATACATAAAAAGTAAAAGAAGAGGACTCCCAGCCTGAGGACTGGAATAAATCTGGAGACAGATTCTAGGGCCTGAGAATGCAGGGAGGAGCTTTGTCAAATTAGCTTGGGCGCCTGGGTGGCTCAGTGGGTTGAGCCTCTGCCTTCTGCTCCGGTTGTGATCTCAGGGTCCTGGGATCGAGGCCCGCATCGGGCTCTCTGCTCAGCAGGGAGCTTGCTTCCTCCTCTCTCTGCCCGCCTCTCTGCCTACTTGTGATCTCTGTCTGTCAAATAAATAACTAAAATCTTTTTTTTTTTTTTAATCAGCTTAATACTCAATATAAGATGGTCAGTGAGCTTTCTCCAATCACGATAGCTCCAAAAAATATTACGGCAAGAACAGTAAATAGCTCCTTTCTAATATATTGGACGTGGGACCCAGAGGATGGTGGTGTGTGATTTATGCAGAGCGCTGTGCTTGTAGAACATTCTTTAAAGGTCTGGAATCTTGCATTCAAGTGAAATGGGGTTGGATGTTGTAGACAAATAAAAGGGGACTGTCTCTTTAGCTTAAGCCCAAAGAGATTCCCTATTTCACTGATTTATCATGGTACCCAATTTGGGAAAAAACAACACCCTAACGAAAAGACCATTTCAATGTTAGTATCCCTGGGCTGCTTGTAAGAAACCTGCAGAGAGATGCTGGACAAGTCACCTCTCTGTGTCACCAACGATGGCTGCTTGGGCACATAGTAATTCCACATTGAACAATGATCCCAGCAAATTCTTTGTCATAATCACTTTTGGGAAATGAGACTGGGTAGGAGGGAGATGTTCACTTTCTCCTTTATAATATTCCTGAATTCTCTGCATTTGTTACAACAAGCTTGTGTTCCCTTTGTTACAATTAAGTCAAAATTCAAAAAGCATGCATTAACTAGCTGCGAGAATTACAGATATGAAAGAGACAAAATGTTTAAGTTAGGAAAGTTAAAGACTAGCAAGAGAGGCAGACCATTCACCCATCACAATATTTCCATGAAAACAAGAACGGCAAGGAATACACCCAGGGCCAGGGAGAGATGTGATCTTGGGTATGCCAGGAGAGGCATGTTGGAAGCACTGAAGGTACATTCGAGCCGGATCTTAAAAGATGGCGAGTAGTAGGGGCATCTGGGTGGCTCAGTTGGTTGAGCATCTGACTTCCGGTTTGGGCTCAGGTCATGATCTCGGGATTGTGGGATGAAGCCTGACACGGGGTATGGAGCCTGCTTGGATTCTCTCTCCCTCTACCACTCCTCTTCCCACACTCCCAGCCTATTTCTCTCTCTCCCTCTCAAAAAGAAAAAGAAAAAAAAAAAAAGATGTGTAGTGGTAACTATGAAGCAGGAAAGGTATTTTTTAAATGCATATATTAGGGGCGCCTGTGTGGCTCTGTGGTTCAAGTGTCTGCCTTTGGCTCAGGTCATGATCCCAGGGTCCTGGGATCCAGTCCCGAATCCGGCTCTCTGCTCAGCAGGGAGCCTGCCTCCTCCTCCTCTCTGCCTGCCTCTCTGCCTTCTTGTGATCTGTCAAATAAACAAATAAAAATCTTTATAAAAAATGCATATATTAGAGGAAATCTGACAATTAAGTGGGCAAAATTTAAATTTTAAATGAATATCTTTGTCTCAGTGGTGGGCTGGATCAATGTGTTCCCAAAGTATGATATGAGAGAAAAATTGGGTGGCTTGTAAATATATACAAATATACATATATTTATTTGGGCATATATGTAACTATATATGTAACTATATATCTATATAGTTACATACTTACTTTTTATGGGCTATCTTCTATTTATAGCAAGTTACTCAGGTGTTCCATTTGTGACAGTGATACAAAGATTCCTTTTAAAAAATAAATAAATGCAGCTAATCCCATTTACTATGTGACCTTGCACAATTGACTTGATCTCTCTGAACTGCCACGTCTTCATCTATAACATGGACACACTAAAAATACCCATGAAAAGGAGGGTTCTTTTTTTCTTTAAATCAAAAAGTGCAAATGTTATGATCCCCATAAACTGAGAACCCCTTGCTTTTCTGGGCCCCCAGGGACTGGGCACACAGCTGGGGATGGAAGGGTCATTGAATAATGACTGAGGGGCTTAGCTCCAGGCAAAGGGAGCTTAAGGTGAACCTTGGGCTTTAGGTGAACTGGTTTTGTCTGGAAAATGCAAATACAATTCATCTCTCTTGCAAACCCAGTTGATAAGAGGCTGAAGGCACTGTATTTGAGGAGTCCTCTGAAGCAGGGATCAAGTACTTGATGAGCAATGTCTGATCACACCTACTTTTCCATTTATTCTTAACTTAATTCAACAAGCATTTCCACCGGACTACTACGGGATGGGCATGGCCCTAGGCACCTGGGATCCCAGTAGTGGATGAGACTAGAGGGTATTTCCTCTTCTGCAGCCCAACCTGCCCCCACTTCTTGAAGGAGAGCTGGCCTGGATAATATTCCTCAATCTTTTCTGAGGCCAGAAGGGGAACTGTCATTTATTCGAGGTCATCTCTCCAGGTAATGACAGACACAGGACTAGAATCAAGGCCTCCCAATCTAGCACAGTTTGGGATTTAACAGACTTGCAAAACTGGTTTTTGTTTTTCCAAGGTTTGCAGCTCTGCCCTTTCTCAACCACCAGCCTTCCCATTTGCTGGCCCTCTTGGGGGAGGGATGGCTTTCTACTCCAGGGCTGGGAACAGGGAACCAGGGGAAAGGGGGGTCCTTCCCTTGAGGCCTCTGCAGCAAGGGGAGGTGCTTCAGTGGGGCCAGGAGAATAAAGTGAAGAGAGAAGAGGAGGCGGGGAGAGAGACAGGGGGAGTCCCGCTATTGGTAGACAACTAATTGGTTACTTTGGGCGGTCAGCTTCTCCAGGCTCTCTCCCTGGGGGAGACTAGAAAGAAAGTAATTGAAGAAGGTTCCCTAACAAATTAGTGTGATACTGGGCTGGAAAATTTGAGTTGCACCTGGATTCGGAGCGGAGGGTTTGATCTTCAGAGGCCCCTAGAAGGGTGCAGAGAGGTAGGGAGGGAAGCAGGGCGGGAGGCTTTGTCCTGCTGCAGCGGCTTTGGGCCTCAGAAACTCCTTCGGGGAGCCCTGCTCTCCCTCCTGGGCCCCTGCTGAGCTGAACGGGCTGAGAGGAACCTTAGGGGTCACAGGGTTCTATCTCATCACATTAGAAATGGGTCGGGGTCCAGGGCGGGGGCAGTCATAATACGGAAGGGACAGAATGACGGACAACCCAGCAAAACTAAGACCAAACCCAGGATTCCTGGTTCTTAGTCCTGACCACCAGATCACGCTTGCCATGAAGTTCCATGAAGTCTTTACTCACGAGACTTCCTTTGAATTGCCCTAAATCCCACCAAGAACAAAGTAAATGGGGAAGGGGCAGGTCCCAGGGGTTAGGGAGCAGGTCTATTTATTTTAGTTTATTTAGCAAAATAAACAAGTGGCAAAACTGTGCCAAGTGGCAGGCACTGCTTGCCATGCACTACTTACTATAGTTCTTGAAATCCTCCTAACAATCTCGCCCATAAGCAACAGAAGACCCTGAGGAGGTGGGAACCCCCGCTAAGGTGTTCACCGACTATTCCCTCACTTGGCCAGAAAATACGCACTCAGCGCCTACTGTATGCACTGTCCGGCACTGCATGGTGTAGGGAGCAAAAGGATGAACGAGGCACATTCACAGGGAGCCATGGCATGAAGACTTTTGAAAATAAATGGGACAGAAGGCTATGAGGGGAGAGTGGACCAGGGTGGTGCTACTTTGGTCAGGGAAGACTTCTTAGAGGAGGTGATACTTCAGTTTCACGAGCAAAGGAGAAAATGGAAGATGAATTCAGAGAAGGCGGCAAACATTTAGGATTTTTCTGGACTCTGGAAAGGAATTAAGATTTTTGTTGTTGTTGTTGTTAAAAAAATGAGAAACAATGAAAGATTTTAAACAGCAAAGAATGAGAAAATCTAACTTGCTTTTTTTGGGGGGGGGGGGGAAGATCACTCCGGTGATGGAAAATACCAAGATTGGCAAACTTTTTCTCTAAAGGGACAGTTAGTAAATAGGTTAAGTGCTGTGGGCCAGATAATCATTGTTGCTACTTCTCAACTCTGCTGTTGTAAAGGCAAAAGCAACCACAGACCATTCGTATGTCCATGATGAGTGTGGCTGTGTTCCCATAAATCCTTATTTATGGATACTGGTGTCTGAATTCCAAGTCATTGCCACATACCACGAAACAATATTTTCCTTTGGATTCTTTTCACCTATTTAGATACATAAACTAACAAATAAACAAATAAATAGGCTCACGGGCTATAAAAAAGAGGGCAGCCAGCTGGGTTTGGCTCGTGTGCCACATACGGGTAGTACAAAGAGAGGAGGGGGACAGAGATGTACCAGGAAGACAGGAGACGGACAGGAGACGGAGACCATAGCCCCCATGAGCAAGAACAGTGGCTTGGATGAAGGTTATGGCAGCAGGAAATTATCAGCAAATCATACTGAGAGTCATTTTAGAAGTAAAACCAGCAGGGATGGCTGGGAGAAAGAATGAGGGGCAACAGAACGGAAATTTCAGGGATGACTCCTTCCCTCGAGTAATCGGCAGAATGGAATTCTGATCTCCCGAGATGGGGAAAATGTCGGAAGAGCAGGTCTGGGGAGCAACTCACATACTGGCAGGGTGACCCCTGACAGAAGACGGAGAAACACAGCGTCTCTGGGGTTTGCCAGATAAAATACAGGATGCCCAGTGAAATTTGAATTTCTGATCATCAGTCGTCTTAAGTACAACTATTTCCCAGTACTGCGTGGGGCCTAATTCTACTAAAGCAAGTATTCATTGTCTGAAATTCAAGTTTAACTGGGCACCCTGTATTTTAGGTTTTGCATGTATTTTTATTCACAAAGTATGCAACCCAAGGGGGGGGGGGAGCATTTGCAGCGGGGGGGTGGGTGGGTAGGAGGGGGATCTTTAAGCCTTGGAAGAGAGAGAGATTACTCAGAGGGGGTAAGAGTGGAGTTACAGCAAGGAGTTGGCCAGGTGAATCGGGGACAAGAAAAGCACTTTAAGCGGAGAGAACAGCGTTTCCATTCCAGGGTCAAGTGAGGGGAATGTTCCCGGCACCCTCAAAGCTGTCCATGAGACGAGAGCATCAAATGTCATGAGGAATGTCAGGAGATGAGGCTCAAAGGTACCCAGGACTCAGGTCCCTGAGGGACATACTAAGGAGTAGGTACCATTGTTAAGGTTTACATTCCCAGGCCCCTCCTGGTGCCTCAGTGAGTCTAGGAGACGGTTCCAAAGTGATTCTAATGAGTCGTTAACTTTAGGGAAAACTGGGCTAAATAATCCGGAACTTTCCGTCCTTCAAATTCCTACACATTCCAAGAGCCTAGGAAGTTGCTGCTGGCTCTGAAACCTCGAGAAGGGTAACCCAAGTCATCAGAGCAAAGGCAGTATGGTGTGAGCGTGCATGCAGCCGCCCTTGGCGACTCCTGAGGGAGCTGTGTCCATCTGCAGGGAAATGGAAGGTCCGGGACGTTCGCACAACCCCCAGCCCGACTCCCAAACAGTCGCTCTGCGTCTGGCACCTGGTTCTCCTTGGGCGCTGTCTCTCAGCTCGGTGCCAAGGAGACCAGCAGTCTCTGTGACTTTCCTTGCCACCCACCCCCCTTCCGTCCTCCACCCACAGTCCCCACTGAAATGATTCCCCCAAACGCAGCTATTACTGTGACTGGAAATCTCTTTACTGCTGATTCTGCTAATGGAAATGTTCCTTCCCTTTTCGGCTGCTTGCAAAGCCACTCGTGACTTTCCTGGGTGCTCGAGAGCAAGCTTTTGTCAGCCAGCCACCACCAGAAGGGAGAGAATTCTGCCCCGATGGCCTCCTCTGACACCCACCCGCCTCAGACTTAGGCTCTGAGAGCCTCTCTGTCCAAGTTGTCCTCAGACGACCCTGGAGCCCCTGGCTTTCCTGGAGTTCCCCCTGCTTCGGGAGAAGGAGCAGGGATCGATGGTCAGTTTCATCCTTTCTTGCCTCCCAGGAGGGAGTCGGGGTGGGGAGGAGAGAGATGTAAGCAAGGCCTGCTGGAGTGGAAGGAGGGAGAAGGGAAAAGCAGTTTGCCTTCATCATTTATCCATACCTCCACCTCCTTCCAAAAAAAAGGATTCCAGGTGGCTAAGAGGCACAGAGTAAAAACCCCCTCCAGATGCTCTGCTCTGATGCTTTGCACACACCAGGTTCATATGAATCAGACTCAGCACAATGCTGGGCGCGGAGGAAACCCTAGTCGAGGGAGGGCTCTGCAAACATAATGTTCACAGCAACCCGGAGACACGATTCTTATCTTGTCCTCACTTTACCAACGAGCAGCGGAATACAGACAACAGCAGCGAAGTAGAGCATCCTGGTCTTGACTGGGGGCTCTAGGTCTCCAGAAGGGGCTCCTGCCCCCTTCCCCTCAGCACGCTGCCTCCCAGTCAGAGGAGCTGGGCTGCAGCCCGGAATTTTGCTGCGCATTAGCTCTGGGACCTTGGAAAATGTACTTCTCTTGGCTAGGTAAACGAGGGAGTTGGGCTGGATCTCAGGGGCTTTATTTCACCCAGTTCTAATATTCTAGGAAAAGGATACACTATTTGGATTTTTACAGCATTCCAATATATCTAAATATCCTATACTATTATATATATCCCGTATGCATAGATAATGTCATGTAACTTCCATTTTCAAGGTGGGAACATGAAACCGACACAGTGTTGGTAAGACGGGCTCGGTGGTGGGACACCTGGGTGGCTCAGCTGGTTAAGGGTCTCTCTTCAGCTCAGGTCAGGATACAAGGGTCCTGGGATTGAGACCTAAATGGGCTGCTGGGCTCCCTGCTCCCTGCTCAGCGGGCAGTCTGCTTCTCTTTCTCACTCTGTCCCTCTCCCCTGCTCCTGCTCTCTCTCTTGCTCATGCTCTCTCAAATAAATAAATAAACAAACAAACAAATAAGGTGCTAGGTAGACAAAACTCATCTTGGAGTAGAGAGGAGGAGTGCCAAGGACGTGCACCTAGTCAACAGGGGGCTATGGGTCTGACAACGGATGCCTGGGCACTTTCTAGAAAGAGAAAATCGAGCCTTTCCACGTGCCTGGAAGGAGTAGACCACAGGTTCCCCTGTAGGACATGATGCCTCGCATAAGAAGAGAACTGGGAGAAGAGGAAAGTGGGAAGGAAGAAGGGAGAGGAGGAAGGGGAGCGGGAGGAGGAAGGAGATGAGAGTCTCAAAGGCACAGAAGTGTAGGTCCGTCCTTGTCGAGTAGTCCAGGATAATGAGTGGCATTTAGAGAAAACCAGACAAGGCCCGGTGCTCTCTTGGCAACGTGGCACAGAGCCGGAGGGCCTGGGGAGATGCTGAGCCGGCTCCTGGCAGCGCTCAGACAAGGTGCTCAGTCCCTCGGGTCTGTGAGGCTGTCCCACCTGCAGTTCCGATAGAGAAACGTCTGCAACATCTTGGTCATGAGAACGGGAAGAGAGAAAAAGTAAGAGAGGTTGTCAAAGAGATGACAACTCAGATGCACGCCTCATCCTGTGCAGGTGGGAGGCGAGAGAGCCCGGGGTTTAGAACTGTGTAATGCTGTGTGGTCTTGGGCATGTTCCTTAACTTCTCTGAGCCTCAGCACTCACCTAAAATATAGGATGAGCCTGGTCTTTCAGCTCTATGGAGAGGATGAACTGAGAGTAGAGCTGTGGCAGCGGGACACCTGGAGCACAGTGAATGTTCAGCAGAACTTCTCACAGCCTGCTTCATGCTGGAATGGTGGTGTCTGCAACACCAGCACCCGTCCCCCCGCAACCCAGCTCTAGGGCCCAGCCGCCCTTCCCCAGGGTGGGAATAAGACACAACAGGACCAGGAGTCAGTAGACTGAGATCTGGTTCCTGCTTCATCACTGCCATGCTACAGGATCTCGCCTTCCCCATCGTCACTTAGAAGGGCTTTGTTTTGATGCTACCCTAGATTATTGGGGGGTCCCCAACCATGGTGCGCCATCTTCCCCAAAACAGTCAATGCCCCTCGGTTGGCCACAATGCAAAGATTCCAATCCCTTATCTGGCTTCCATGATTCTCAAGAGAAGGTCTTCCCTAAACCCAGCACACTTTCCTCCAATCAAACTGACCCCATTCCTCATCCCATCGACACCCCCAGAATTAGAGGGAGCTAGAAGGCACAGGGAAAGGCTACGGGTGCTCGGAAGAGGGAAGATTCTATGGAAGAGGTGGTGTTCTAGCTCGGATGTTAAGACACATGAGCGGAATTCCAACACCTCTCCAGGTCTGCCCAGTGTGGACTCTCCCTGTAGGCCAAGCCACCATTCTCCCTTACCTGAACCGACTCCTTCACACCTGCCTGCTTCCGTCTTTGCTCCTACACAGAGAGGCCTAAGGAAGTCTTTCCAAGCATAAGTTAGATGTTGACACTCTTCTGCTGAAACTCCTGCCTGGATCTCCACCTCACTCACAGCGAAAGCAAAAAGCCCAACGGTGGTCTGTCTGTACGACCCTGGGTGCCTCCCATGTCCTCTCCTGTCCCGTCCTGCCTCCCACCGCTCACTCCACTCTGGAGGCACTGGCCTTCCTGCCAGGCCGTGGGCATTCCAGCTGTGCTCCAGAGCTGTTCTCGGCCTGGAATGTTCTTCTCCTACATATGTGCTTGGCCAACTCCTTCATCACCTGCAAGTCTTGGTTCTACTCCTGCCTTCTCAATAAGCCCCTCTCCCTCCACTCTGCCCAGTACACAAACCCATCTCCTCATTTCCAAAATTTCCCTGGTATTTAATTTCATGTTGTTCATCCTCTCATACTACATAATTTTCTTATTTGTCACGGCCATTGTTATCATCCTCTGCTCACCACCCACCCACCTACTCACTCACTCATTTCTACATACGAGCTCTCTGAATACACGAATCCTCTGTCTTTTGTTCTCTGCCACATCCTTAGCACCTGGAAAAGGGCTTAGCACAGTGTAGGTGCTCAATTAAGGGACCAGTCATTGTTAGGGTCCTCATTTTTATTGCGAGTGGCCGCCAAGGCTCAGATGTGCAACTCCAGTAGGAGGTCAGGAAAGGCTGCAAAGATTAGGTGACATTTACATTCAGTCGTGAGGGCTGCCTGGGCGGCTCAGTCGGTCAAGCATCTGCCTTCGGCTTAAGTCATGATCCCAGGATCCTGGCATCCGTTGGGCTCCCTGCTCAGCAGGAAGTCTGTTTTTCTCTCTCCTTCTGCCCCTGCCCCCTACTCATTCTCTCTCTCTCTCAAATAAATAAATAAAATTTTTAAGAAAAAAATAAAAAAAAAATAAATTCAGTCTTGAAAGGTAAGAAGGAATCTTCCCGGGGGGGGTGGGGGTGGGGTTTTAAGGGACAACGTTAGCAAACAAAAAGGGAGGGTTCTTACAATAGGGTACTCTGGGCAGAGTCTGATCTTGGCCCTTGGACCACAATAAGAAGCTTGAACTTCACACTAGGAACTGGGAGGAACCAGTGTAGTGCTTTAGGAGAGAACAGCCACGATCAGATCTGGGCTTTTAATGAAATCACTCTGTCTGCAAGGGCGGCTGTAGATTAGACAGGATAAGAGTAGAAGCAAACAGTCCATTAGGTTGACTGCTAACATTGAAGTTTAGAGGATGTTGAGGTCTGAGCCTGCCAGGGGCTTTGCCAATGGGGCTGGAGTCATGGTTCCCCTTCAGGAGAAAACCCGGATAGTGTTTATCCAGCGGCAGCCTCATCAGTGTTTGACTCACCAGCTCTGGCGCGCGCTCTCTCTCTCTCTCTCTTGCTATAGTTAATCTTCTGTTGCCACTAGCTGGTCAGTGGGAGAACTTGGGAAAGCAAGAACTCTGTAACCGACGGCTCCCTAGAATCTGCTCCACCTTAAGGTTAAATCCGACTTTCTTGCCTTTCCTGGAAAAGAGCAGGCTTCTTCTGCTCACCTCCAAAGGCAGCTGGAGGAAAAAGCAATGAGGCTTCCTCCTCCCCCAGAATAAAAAACTATCAGCTCCGGTTCTCAGGAGAGATGGGAGTCAACCAGCTGGGTACTTGGGCAGGAGAATAAATTCAGTTTCCCTGGGGTTATTTTTTTCCGTAGATATTTGCGTTGTTTTTTGGGGGGGGGCAGGGGGTGTTTTGGTTTGTTTTGGTTGCAGGGAGAAGAGACAGTGGTACACTTGACGTTCAGCCCAGTTTCAGACACTGAGATGTGTTTAACCCCAGAGCCACCTGTTCGAGGTCCAGGGTAATGGAAAGAAGCACAGAGTGAGACCCAGGATCTCTGGGTTCAAGTTTGAACTGCTGGTCCTCTATGGGAGGACCCCCACATTACCATATAAAATACTGTGTGCTTTCTGAGCATATAAAATACGGTTACCATGTAAAATACGGTGAGCATGTAAAATACTCTGTTACCATATAAAATACTGTGAGGCTGGAAGCCCATCAGCACAGACAGTCATGGTCAAAGTCTTCACTCAGAGAAGTCACTACCACTCCCCATCCTTCTCTCCCTGAAGCGCATGTGTTCGCACCGTCCTGTAGCAGCCAAGGCCAAATTTACAGCAAAGCGAGGAGGTGAGAAGCAGAGACTTTGCTTGCCAGAGGCCATTTCAAACCCGCCAAACTTGCTGTAAATTAAAATTATAGAACGCTCTCACAGCCTGAGGGCCCAGTTCAGGAAAAAAACGCTCAAGTTCTGGGTCACGCCCAAGCCTGCAGAACTGGGCTATCGCAGCGGGTGTCACTGACCCCCAGAAACAGCAAATCTGGCCGGCCTCGAGGGACTCGGAGCCTCTGTAGCGCGGCCCAAAGGCATCCGCCTCTCTCCTTGCCCCACTGCCCTCTCAGGAACTTGGTACTTTCCGAGAGCAGATAATACATCTCTATCTCCCTTGATTTTTAAATATTTTTCTTAAGGTTTGAGCTGGCAAAAGGCCAGGGACGGGTGAGGAAAGGGGGTGGAACGAGGAAGATTGAGATCAGAGTCCGCTGAACACCCCCTCCCCGACTGGGGCTCTTATTCGCAATATCGCCCAAACCCGGACCATCACAGCAGGATGGGACCTCAAAGCCTAAGCGCTATTCAAATACTTCATTTAGTGAATAAGGGACCTGCTGCCCAACGGAGAAAATAAGATATCTATTTTTTTTTAAGCCTAGATTCGTTTGAAGATATCAAATTCTCCCTCTTATCCACCCCACAATCTCTCTTTCTCTCTCTCTGGTACCTACAGGAAACAACACCGGAATTGGTTTTAATGAACATTCTGTGGCCAGAAATCCCTACAGAAGACCCAGATTACTACTAACTATATCTGGGTTTTTCCCCCCTGCCTGTTAATCACTGGCATCAACCTTCAGAATCAAACCAGGAACCAAAAAGGGGACGTAGCCTCCCTGTCTCCCAGGGCTTGGGCTCTGTCTCCAAATGCCTGCCAGTCTGTGCAGTCATGCTGTGCAGTCTCCGCTGGAAGGCCTCCCCCAACACGAATCCTATAATCATTAGGGGTCAGGATGCTGAGGTCTGGACGGCTCCCTGGGAACCATCCCCCTGTGGGGGCTGAACTCCATCCCCCCTAGCATTTAGACCTTCTGAACCAGTCAGAGAAAAGCATGTTCTTCAATCCCTGTTGACATTTGAAGGTAGCTCCTTCCGCTCTTTGTGAACTGTCCTCCGTAGCTAAACTCCCTGCTTCTCTCAACCCTTCTGATTTGGTGCCTGAATCCTCATTCCTTCTGCAGGCTTTTCTCTTCTGGCCTCCATTTTTGTTGGTATTTTAAGGAATCTTTGCAGACCAGATCTACTCATGCAGGTGCATTTAGGCACACTACTGGATAGGCTTTCCTTCTCTACGTGCCCTCCCCCAAATACAGAGCAGACGCCTCAGCTGTGGGATGCCTATGCCAAGCAAGGCAGCTTAGAAAGAAATGTTGACAGTGAGTGCTTACTCCATTTTATCTGTTTTTCCTCCTTTTGCAGAATCAAAGCTGGTGGTAAACAGTCCAGCCTGCCCACTGTGAAGTGCAGGGAGCAGGATGTCATTTCCCTACCTGTGGGCATGAAAGCTAAATCCAGGAGCAGACTCCAGGGCTGCCTGGGGGCAAATGAGGACTGAGTGATGTGCTGGTTCACCTCTGAAGCCCTGTACTGGCTGTTGCTCCTGCGCAAATTCTTTCTTTTGATTCAGTCCTTGGCCCACACCCTGTGTTACCAGCCAAAGAAAGGAGACAGTGAGAAACAAGAGGAGCTAGTCAGAGTAACAGAGTGCATCAGGGCACTTCAAGTTCATAGAATCTCTACACCGAATGATTATTTTAGGGCTTCTCTACCCACTCATATTACAGCACAAAGAACTGAAGCTCTGGGGATAAATGACTTGTTCAAGGTCACAGAGGGCCACAGCTGAGATTTCCAGATCCTAACCAACATGAAGTTCCCAAGCCACATTGGAGTTTCCAACCTCTCCCCCACCCTATCCTTCTAAGGCATCATTTTTTTTTTTCTCCCCTTTCTGGAAGTTTCCCCATCCTTCTCTGAATCTACAGAGATGGGTCCCCTCCCTATTACAAAATATATAATCTCCATCACTCACTGGCACCATGACATAGAATGCCCCCGACATCCCATGAGTCATGGAACTTTGAGCTGGTAGGGTCATCGAAGGTCAAGCCTTACTTTCAAACTCTCATATTTTTTAGCACCCAAGTGTAGCTGAAGAGACCTTAAGAAATGTTCACATTGGGTGGATGACTGGTGTCCTTCTCGCTAGGACCCTGCACCACGCCCTGCATAAATGCAACCATATGTATGCCAATGCATTATTTGCCAATACGCAACTACAAGAGTGTAGATATCTGGTAGAACGGGATTCCAGAGTCAGGTCTGCCATTTCCCCACTGTGTGACCTTGGACTAGGAAACGGACCTCTCTAAAAATGCTTCCTTAATCTGTAAAATGTGGATAACAGAAATGTCCACTTCATACATTTTATGTGAATTAATAATAAAAGTCAAGAGTAAACCTCTTAGCACCTCATTAAATATTTAATAGCCATTTGTTATCCCTTGATCACTTTCAAGGAAATTCACTTTGTCAGTGCCGTTGACTTACAATCAAATTCTAAAGAAGAGGCTCAGACACCGAAACTTGGGGGAAATTTCAGCTTTTGAGGTAAACTTCTATCTACATAAAGCACGCGGGAACATGATGGGAGAGGAGGACTATGGACAGGCTTTATCAGTAATAGAGCCAATAACTCAAACAAGAGACAGAATGGAGGGAGAGGGGGGCCAGGTATGCAAGCGACTTTAGTGACTGGGGATGGTAGGCAACATATGCAAAATAACCTTGAGGTCCCCCAATTAGACCGACAGTAAAATGGGAATTCTTTTATTTGTCGGCTCACCCGCCCCCCCCCCCCCTTTTAATGCCAGGGACAGTTTCCAACCACCAACTCTGGGTCCACAACCCAAAGCATGGCCCGAGGGCTTTGGCAGACACTATCACCCCCTAGTGGTGGTTCCGTACACCCCACTATTGGCAGGATTTGGCATTTACTGACTGCACAGGCAACCTTGGCTCGTGCCATCTCCAAGTCCCTTGAACTGGCCAGGAAGTAGTAAAAGACTCACTCAACACACGGGAGACAAACACTAGTCAAGGCTGTTTAAAAGGTCTGGGGATGAAATGATGGGATGGAGCTACCCCAAGACCTTGGGAAAGATAAGGCCATAAATGACTCTTAGTACTCCCCCACCCCCACCACACACACACACACAAACACCGGCCCTCCTTTGCAACCAGCCTGGCCCTCGCAGAGCTCATTGTGCACTCCATGTTTACGTGCAAACAGTAGAAGACCAACACAAATAAAAAACCCACGTCTCCCTACACAGCTCCTGCTATACTCGGCCATCTGGTGACTACCTCGCTAGCCAAATCCCCGGAGGGAGCGCCTTGAGCTGCCAGTCCAGGGCGCTGGGGGGAGAAGGAGGAGGCGGGACACAATTCCCTACACACTTCCAAAGGGCTAGGAGCTGCCAAGGGGGACAGCAACCCCCCACTCCTCAGCAGGCAGTCCCCAGCCGCCAGGCTCAGCTGCTGTGCGTCAGAGAAGGTGGAAGGCTCCAAGTGGAGGGTGCCAGGGGACTCTCCAGCCCAAACTGGAGCCCCGGGGGATTCAAGACTTGGAACTCCTTACTCAGCTTGCCCCAGCTCCCAGGCACCCTCTCCTTCCTGAAAGGCAAAGTTGAAAAAGGCTGAGATCGCCAGCTTCCGGCTATAGCTAACTGGACCCGATCCTGCACATCCTCGGGGTATTGGAATACTCTGGGGAGTCCTAGCTCCCAAGTCCTGCCATACCCAAGAATGGCCCCCGTTATGCACTTATGTTGAACAGCCGTTCAATAAGATTCCCACTCCTGACCTCTTGGGACACCCTGGAGTAGAGAGATCACGAGGGTGTTAAGTGGAAGGGTGGAATTGGAAGTGGTGACCAAGGGAGCCCTTTGTGGCTCCGGAAGGACCCTTCCCTGCAAGGAGGCGACAGGACTTAGCCCTGAGCCCAAGGTTAGGCTTTCGCCCTAAGGAACCCCATCTCCACCCTCACTCATCCCCTTCCCTTGGAAATGGGCAGGCCCACAGGTGCACGTGGGAAGAGATAGTGGTGTGTGTGTGTGTGTGTGTGTGCGTGTGTGTGGTGGTTGAGAGAGAGAGAGAGAGAGAGAGAGAGAGTGTGTGTGTGTGTGTGTGTATGTCTCTCGCACGCTAGACGCGCCGCCGCGGGAAGTCCCCAGGGAACCTGCAAGGCGCTCTCCCGCCGCGCCTCCCGGAAAGCTCAGCCAGCTCAGGTTACAGCCAGCTGGGAAGAGCCCGGGAGCCAGAAACCCGAGGCACAAACTGCGACAGCGAGAGGGGCCTGGGGCTCCCTCGGATCTCCAGAGGCGGCCAGCGTAAAAGGGAAGGGGGCGACGGTCACAAAAAAGACATGAAAAAAATATTATGGCTCCCAGGAGAGAGGCTTATAGTCTATTGATTAGGCTTTGGGGCTTCTCAGGCAAGCGAAGAGTTAACCTCGGAGGTTCAAGTCGGGATCCCGAAGGCGCTTCACCCGCGAGATGCCGGAGCCGAGCCCGATTCCAAGAAGGCAGGGATCGGGGAAGAAGAGCTCGGAGACTCCGGGCGAGCCCTCCGCGCCTTCCAGGCGCTGTTGTTGGCCAGACTCCGACAACCAATCGCGCCCCGCGCCCCCAAAAGGGGAGGAGAGCGAGCGATCCGCGAGCGCGGGAGAGCTAAGGGGGAACATTTTTGTAAACGCTCTCCGAGATAATTAAGCTATCAATTACCCGGGTGGGAAATCAGCCGCGCTTCGCACAGCTCCTCGCAAGGGCCGACTCCTCCGGGATTGGAGCTGGGAACCAGCAGGCAGCAAGCTGCTGGCGAACTTTCCGATTAACTTTTCCATTTGAGCCCCCACCCTACCCCCACCCCTTCCCGCTTCCCTTCCGTGTTCTCGCCTTTAAGTTATTATTATTAGTCCAGTGACAGAGCTGCGAGACAAACCTGCTCTTCCTGGGAGGGGGACAGAAATGAGATTGCGACGGGGGCGGGGGGGGGCAGAGGATCTAGTAGTGGAGACCTTGGGCTCAGAAGCCCACTCTTCAGAAATCACTCAATTCTCCCCAACCCCATTTCACAGATGGCCAAAACTGAGGCCCAGAGAGGGGAAAGCGACTTGGCCAAGGTCACGCAACCCACACGGAGACCGAGTTTATGCGGGTTGCGTGATGCCACACGAAGCTTCTCCGCTCCGATTCTTCAGGAAATCTGTCGGAAAGAGCGGCGCCTCCAACTCCGAGACGAGAGTGAGGGGGCGGTAACCACGGGCGGCCAGTGACCGTGCCCCGAGCAGCGGCTGGCGGCCAGACCACCCGGGTCCCCAGCGGCAACACACTCAACCCTCTGGGTTTTCCGGCGTCGGGGACGGATCACGGCAGAGCTCAACGCCTGGTCTGAGAAACTGGGGGACAGGTCCCCACTGCGGGAGTGTTGGCACGCCCCCGAGCTCCCGCCAAGCGCTCTTGGGGACCTCCTGCCCGTACTGCTTTCCAACCACCTGTACGCCCTCCGGGCCCCTCGGCTGCCCTCTCCCAACCCCTACCCCGCTCGGGGCAGCCCGGGGTGGGGATCCCCAGGGCGCCCCCACCCGTCCGGCTTCACTTAGGGGCTCCCGGCTCCTTGGGATACCGCGTGTGCCGGCGCCCAACCTTACCCAGGGTGAAGAAGGGCAGCTCCGTGTTGTCCAGGTCGTCTTGCACCGCGATGCGCCCCGGCAGCTCGTTACGCACAAAGAGCAGGAGGCGCGACTCGGCGGCGGTGCCCGCGGAGCCGGCGGAGCCCGAGGACGCGGCGGCGGCGGCGGCGGCTGCTCCGGCCCCGGTCCCGGTCCCAGTCCCGGCCCCGGCCCCGGCCCCGGCTCCGGCCCCGGCGCGGGCGCCGCTCCAGCCGATGTCGCTCTCCCGCAGGGCGGGCAGCGTGGACACCGTGACGGTCTTGAGCCGGCATGGGCTGTCGGGCTCCCGCGAGGCGGCGGCGGCGGCGGTGGCGCCGGCCAGCAGCGGCCGCGGCGGCAGCAGGAACAGGAACAGCAGCAGCAGCGGCGGCGGCGGCGGCGGCGCCGGGTGGAAGCCGAGCCTCAGCCGCCCCCGGAGCCCTGAGCTGGGGCCGGGGCTGCGCCGGGCGCCGGCGGCGGCCATGGCGGGAGGGGCTGCGGTGCTGCGAGCGGCGGCGGCGGCGGTGAAGGAGGAGGAAGAAGAGGAAGCGGCAGCGGCGGCGGACGCCGGAGCGAACCAGGACGCCGGAGCTAAGGAGCCGTGGGAGCCGCTCGCCAGCAGCCCCCAGCTCCCGACTCCGCCTCCCGATCGGCCCTGGACCGCCCCCCCGCGCCGCCTCCCCAGGCCCCGCCGCCCGCCCCCCCCTCCCCGGCTCCCCCCAGCAGACCCCGGGCGTTCCGGAGGCTCCGCCCGGCCTCGTGCAAATCCCAGTGGCCCCCTTTTCTCTCCCAGGATCCCCCGAAGCCACCCTCACAATGTTCTTTAGCCACACCACCCCTCTCCGAATTCTCAAGACTTAAGGAACCCTCGCGCCTCCTTTAATTCCTCCAGGCTCAACCCAGCTCGCCCAGCTTCAGCCCAGCCCTGGTTCAACCCTCCGGCTGCACCTGGGGGCGCGCCTTCGCCCTGCGGGGTTCCAAGCCCCGCCCTCCTGGGGGTAGGGGGCGCCTCTTAATGGCCAAGACTTAACTTTGTCTGCCCACAAGCCCAATGGCAAGTCCTGTACCCTCTTCTCGCCCCTGAAAGAATTCCTTATGATCTCAGAGCCCCCTCTTCACCCATTTCCCCACAACACACATCTTCAATCCCTCCACACACCAGGATCCCACCTCTCTCCCCCACCCAGGCCTCCGCGGTTGCATTAAATCCTTACAGACTGAGGCGTGTCCCATTCCGCCCTCTAGCCCCCCAAGGTTGACTCTGGCCGGGAAGCTCTGGTCCCCGAGCTGCCGCCCTGCAAGCCCGCCCACTCTCGCGCTTGTATTTTGGGTCCCTACTCTGAGCTTGGAGCAGCTCTACTTGGCTGCTTCTGTTCTCTGTGTGAAATTCCTGAAAAGGGTGCGAGGTAGAGACCTACTACTCTGTCTGTTTCTGGCTCCCACGGGCTCCTACACCCTCCGCCCCACCCAGAGGAAGGGTCTCTTCACCAATTCTTTGCCCCAGTCCTTCTCCTAGACTGAAGTTGATCTGTGAACCTAGGCCCCCAGACTATGGCCTTCTTTGGCCTTGGGCTGATCCTGTCCGACCCACTTACCTGGGATTCTCCAGGGAGCCCACCCCTCTGCGGGGACCCAGTGTCCCAGCAGCCCCCTTCTCCAACCCGCTAACCTTTCTTCATCTCTCCTAGTTCTGTTTTTTCATTCATCTCTCCCCTCATTTTATTCCTCCTCGTCTTGACTTTAATCTTATAAACATTTCCTCCCTATCATTTATGACGCATTCCCCATCTCTCTATGTTGCTGGCCCATCTGCACTTTTTGTGGGGTCTCTGGGTGCTAACTTCTCTCTTCTTCGTTTTTTCTTCTTCTGCCTCTTTTCTCCTTTCTGTTTTTAACTCTTCACATGAATTGCCTTTTTCCCATCACATTTTATTTACTGTTTTATGACTTGGATAGAGGCAGAAAAGTGAAGAGAAGGAAAAATCAAACCCTATGTTGTGACCTTGGACTTAATACTAGCATTCCCCAAGTGCTAGGCAAGTATCTATGTTAGCTTTTATACATAACCATAACCCAATGAGATGGGTATTATGATTCCCATTTTTCAGATGAAGAGACTGAGATCAGGAGACTGGGAGATGAAAGAAGTTCCCAAGGTCATATAGCTAATGAGAAAAGAGCTGAGATCTAACTCCAGGTTCCAAAGCCTTGGCTGTTTCTATTAAATCATCCTGTCCTCAGTGACCTTGGAAAAACTCACCTATCGAAGATGTGAAAGGCCCATCTGCATGAGTGCATTTGGGTCTGTTTCAGCTCTGAAGTTTGTAAGGTATGCTTCTCCTGTCTCAGTTTACTAATCTGTGAACCCAAAGGGGGGGGGGCGGGGTGGAATCTGGCCTTTCAAGTCTTCTGATTCTAAATCGTCTCCTGCCTCTCTGATGCCTGCTCCAGTTCATTTACTCCTCCAAAATATGTCGTCCTGCCTCCCTCAGTCTCTCCTTTGTACCCTTACAATCCGCCACTATCCTCTGCAATGGGGCTTTCTGATTCTCTATGCCCCTTTCTTCAAATATGCTGACATAGTCCATTTATAGAAGTGCACACCAGGAAAAAAGGGCTCCCTTATGTAAGGCAGAGTCTGTGCAAGTCCTTCATGGACCTCTGGTACAAAGGCCTGTCGAATGCGACCAACACTTTCATTCATTCATTCACCACCAAATATCCAGGGCTCCTACTAGGCACTATATGGGGATGCAGAAATGGATAAACACAGCGCCGGCCCTGCGAGGGTTTATAATGATGGGGACGTGGGATGAGGGAATGGGATGAACATAGATATATCTCAGATAAAAGGCAGGCAGGCACACACGTGTTTTTAATGAGGTATTTTGAAACTTGTGCTTGGAGAAATCAAAGAAAAGCTTCCCAGAGGAGGTGGCATTGGAGTTGAACCATGAAGGACTAGAAGCTTGGGGGCAGGCATTCCCAGTTAAAGTTGGCGTTTGGCATCCTTTGTGACTGTTTGGCGTCTGAACAAATCCCTTCCCTACGTCACAGGGTGCTTCACTCTCTGAGGCACAGCCTACCTTCCACAAGGAGGCTAAAATTTCCAGGTAGTTTCCACAGCTAGGACTTGGGCACGTGACTCAGAACCCCCCAATCAAATTCTCCCACCCCAGAGGCTGGAACGGAAACTGGAATCAGGCACGCTCCCCTTGAGAACCAAAGAGGCGATACTTGGGTCAGTTACATCCAGATTTTATTGCTAGAAGAAATGGGTTTTCATGGCACTGGCTTGGAGCACAGTGTCTTTGGTGTCAAGAGTATCAACTACCCTGTGTATGCGTGACAGCAACTGCAACAAAGTTTCTCCTGCAGCCAGCTCTGTGCTGTGATTTGAATTGATGCTCTTGACTTCATGGACTCTGCCCAGACCCCATGCCTCCCCTGGAGATTCTAAGTAATCTATTATCACTTTACTGAATTCTGTTTCTGCTTAAATTATCCAGAAGTGGTGTCTGTTGCTTGCAACTAAGACACCTGCCTGAGAACATAGAAATTGGAAACAAATGGAGGGCAGCTAGGGCAGAGCTTATGAAGGGAAAGGGGGGAAGTTCAATGAGGAGGAAAGAGAGTAATTGAAGACAAGACGGAAGAGGCAGGCAAGGAATTTGCTGTTCATTTTGAAGAGGACCAACTCTAGCTAGGAGGTAGTGTCTAATCTGGCATGACCACAGGAAAAGAACTCCCATTTCTGAACACATACTCGACAACTTCAAAACTTTATGTGGTCTCTCTGTGCATGATGGTAACAATCCCTGCCTTCTGGTGGTAGTGGGGCTTCAGGAGTCATTATGCAAAGTGGTTAGCTCTCTAGGTGCTCAATAAATTATAACTGCTGCTTTGATGTGTCATCCCAGCGACATCTGGGGTTAAGTTTTGTTATCCCCATTTAATAGATGTGAAGTTTGAGTCTCAGGAAAGCGAAGGCACCTGCCTTTGCCATTTATCAAGTGGTAAAACACAGGGGGTTCTGACTCTCAATCCCTGGCCCCACCATAAGATAAGGCTTCCTCACTTCTTCCAAGTAGTGTGACTTCTCTATTCATACTCCACACTGTCCTGTCTCCTGGCGATGGCACCACTCTTGTCCCCCTCAGCTTCTCTCTCGCCTTCTCCTCTCCCCTTCACTCAGTCCCATTTCATTATTGATTTAATTAGCTACAACCCATTACTGATGTAACTTACTGTCCTCTAGGGTGCCCTTGTATCCCCATCTCTGACTCCACTGGTCTGAAATTCCTTTTCATCCTCCTTCCCTGTCCTCTCGGCAAATCCCTCTTTTCCCATCATCTTTCAGATTTTGCCTCTCTGAGTTTTATAGTTTTGTAGCATTTTTTTCTTTACTCCTCCTACCCTATGCTTTATTGTGCCTCTTCCTTTTCTTTTCTTTTCTTTCTTTCTCTTTCCTTTCCCTCTCTTTCTTCCTTCCTTCCTTCCTTCCTTCCTTCCTTTCTTTCTTTTTTCTTTTTTCTTTCTTTCTCCTGTCCATACCACATGACTGAGGCAGCTTAGGATAATTGGAAAAGCAGGGATTGGGGAAGTAGACTGGCTTCGGTTTGGATATCATCTTTGCTGTTTATCTACTAGGTCAAGTCCATTAATAAATTCCCCTACTAGACCTTTCATTTCCGCACTTGTGAAATGGGGAAAGTAGTACCCACTTCTCAAGATCATTATGGGAATTAGATGAGATCACATGTCTGAAAATGTCTAGTCTATATTAGATTCTCATTAATGTTCTGAGTGAATCTAAACATCTTACAGCTTCGCCCTCACTCCTTTCCTCTTCAGCCATGTCTGACAAGCCCCTCACCACCGCCATTCTGTTCTAGCCATAAGTATCTCTTGTCTATTCCCAGAATGTTCCAAGCTCTGGTTGCCCCAGTGTTTTCACACAGCCTCTTTATTCCACCCGGAGAGATCTCCCTCTAGACTTCACCTTGTTACCTTTTACTTACCTGTGTCAGCTAATAAAATACTTTCCTTAAGATGACTAACCACCTAGTCTAAGCTAGTCGGATCACTAACATAAGGTAGAGATGCAAAACAAGCACATTGTCAGTGAACAATCACATACTTACTTTTTACTCTAAGACCGTTATCATACTAGGCACTAATTCTGCAGTGAAGAAACTTGCAACCGTCCGGTTTTCTATGATGAGTACATTATCCTCCCTCTGTCCATGTGTCTGTTCCTCCCTCCGTCCCTCCTTTCCTTCCTTCCCTCTTTCCCAGCTTTCCATGATTTAAGTGTTTTGGTTTTTTTATTTATTTTTTAAAGATTTTATTTTATTTATTCGACAGAGATCACAAGTAGGCAGAGAGACAGGCAGAGAGAGAGGGGGAAGCAGGCTCCCTGCTGAGCAAAGAGTCTGATGTGGGGCTCGATCCCAGGACCCTGGGATCATGACCTGAGCCGAAGGCAGAGGCTTTAGCCCACTGAGCCACCCAGGTGCCCCTTGTTTTTGTTTTTTATTTTTATTTTATTTTTATTTTTAAAGAATTTATTTATTTATTTGACAGAGATTACAAGTAGGCAGAGAGGCAGACAGAGAGAGGAAGGGAAGCAGGCTCCCCGCTGAGCGGAGAGCCTGACATAGGGCTCGATCCCAGGACCCTGGGATCATTACCCGAGCTGAAAGCAGAGGCTTTAACCCACTGAGCCACCCAGGTGCCCCAGTTTTTTAAAGTAAGCTCCATACCTAAGGTAGAGCCCAATGCCAGGCTTGAACTCAAGACCAAGAGATCAAGACAGTTGAGATCAAGACTGTGACACTTAATGGACTGAGACACCCACGTGCACCAACTCCAGCTAAGAGGAAAGCTTGCTGTACCTCCTGCTCCGTCTCTGCTCTATCTAAACTACATCACCCTTCCATCCTCCTCGAACCCACAAATCCCCACCATTTGTTTTCTCTGGCTTCCATCACCCCCCTCTGTAACTCACATTGTTCCTTTAATCCAGCCTTGCTCGCTGCAGCACAGTGACTCCATTCATCACCTGACATATTGTTTCTTTTCCCACCCTTCAGCCATGTCCCCCTAGATGCTCTCTTGCTATAGCTCTGCCAGCCCCTTGAGCCACGCAGAGCCCATCTCCATCAGCTGGTATAGGATCAATTAATTACCAGATTAAGGTCAATCTTGAAGCGTTCCCTTCTATTGCCGTTTTATCCAAAATAGATCAATGTAAATATACCTATCACTGCTGCTTGTTTCTTCAATTCAGATACCTCTCTTTGATTTAAGTTCAAATTCTTTTCTCTACCACTTACTATTTGGCTAATTCTGAGTGATTTACAACATCTGTGAGCCTTCATGTCCTTTCCCTTAAGTGGGGTTGTGGGATGATTGAAGAAGCCAGCTGGTGGAAATGGAAGTGCCCTGTGCTCTCTGGCACATAGTGGGTCCTCAGTAACAGTAGCTTCTTTCTACCTGCAAATGTCTATTTATTTGGTCCTTCTGTTACTTCTCTGTCTCTTTGTTTCCAAGTCTCCATTTTTCATTTCCCTGTTCAGAACATTTCCACTCTATCTCATTTAGAGCAAACTTTTACCAAACTTCTCTTTCGTGAAAAATGAAAGAATATTTTAATCACCGTTGTCTTTCTTCATTTCTACTTGCATCTGTTTGACTGATTTCTGCTTCAACCCAGTACTTCTCTGACTCTTTCCCTTAACAATTCTCAAATTTATTATCTTTTTTTCCCTCCAGCTCCTACCTTTCACTACCTCTTTCTCCCCCCCCCCCCCCCGTCCTCGGTCCTCTAAATCAACCCCTTCTTGTTCTGTGATTCACTGCAGTCATTTCCATCCTTCTTGTACCATCCAGTTGAAAATCTCCCAGTCCCTCCCTGAAAATCTCCATCTCCTTCCTCTTTTCGCATTTTCTGTTTCACGTCCCCTCATCTTTCATGATTCATTTACTTGTGGCCCCCTCTCTGTTTCCCGTTGCCTCCTTAATCATTTAACCTATTAATGCTTCTTCCTCCTCTGTGATACGTGTCGTCTTTAATCATTAACACACATTAACAGGTGATGTTGCTTTGGATCTCTTTTGTTACAAATCTTACTACTAGTGTATTTTCAGAATCCTCTTTCCGGGTCCCATTGGCCCTTCTTATCTAGAATCTTTTTGTCTCTGGGACCTTATTTGGGGGGCAGGGGAAGCCTTGCAATATCTGCTCTATATTTATTCAACTGAACTGCTAACCTGGTGCATTAGGATGTCTATTACTAATGAAAAGTATAAGCTTTCTTCTCTGATGTAGAATACCAGGTCATTTTCCTTTCTGCATCACATTATTTTTACTATTATATTTGAGCTGGTAAAGGTGCTGTCAGCATAGTGTCTATTTCCACAGCATTATCTGGATGCCTAGTATCAGTTAGGCATACAGTACACTTTTTTCTTATGTAATTCTCAAAACCACCTGCGAAGTTGGGATTTTAAACCCCTGCTTCACATGGGTACGATTGGAAAGGCTTGGAAAAGGTATGACCTCCTATGTGCTGGGTAAATGACATCTAACAAAGTCTTTCTAACTTCTTCGGGTAGAAACTCAGAACTGGCCCCCATATGCAGAGGGCAAGGAGGGAGTGAAGAAAGACGCAGATTGATAGGCGGCAGTGTTAATAAGCAAAGGAACCCTATTAAATACGAGCCTTGTCTCAGGATGCCACAAAATAAAGAGATTTTAGCACCCACCTGCCAGAATCTTAAAGTTCATATAGAGGTCATAGCCGGGTTCAGCCGTATACCATCACGTGGTCTCAACAACCCATTGTTCTCTCAAGTTTGCATCCTCGAAAGAACTCTGGCTATGGGAATAGTGGGCAGGATGTACATTTCACCTGCAGAGCTGGGGGTGGAGAGTCCCCAGATGCCCCGGGTCAGATCACAGCCAACAGCAGGTCTTGTCCTCCAGATACCTCCTCCAACCACACAGTATAGTATAAAGGCTTAGAGTGTCCATATTTGCGTAACAGGAATGATGAAAACCATTTTGCAAGAGTGCTATTTAATATTTGTCTTTCCTGCTAAATTATAGTTGCCACCAGAAATCTTGCCAATCTTTTGCCTGCCACCTGGCATGTGTTAGGCCATCATTGATTATTTGTTGAATGAATGAATGAATATTAAAAACACAGTCTCTTGCATAAGACAACGCCACTTTTGAATTTCAGCTCTGCCTTTAATACCTGTGTGACCTTGAACAAGGGAGGAAGACAGCAACTTTCTTCTCACAGTTTGTATCTTCACATTTGTTGGTGCTTGTTGTTTTTGATTTTTAATTGATATTATTTAACAACCTTCAGGGCCAGACAAAACTAGGGTTCAAAACCCAGCTCTCCCGATTGCTAGCTAGGATGCCTTGGGCAACTGCCTTATCTCTTCAAGCATCACTTCTTCATGTCTACAATGGGAATGATACAATCTCTCTATTACACTCCAGGGCAAGTGCTTGCTTGGTGGAAGATCTGAGGTGAAACCCCAAGACTGCCTGCTTTCATGCACATTTCATGCACATTTTGTGACAGCAGAGGTCTCACTGCTCTGACTTCTGACTCCATGGCCCCCTTTCACTGTCTTTCTCCATTATCATTAGGAGCTCATGCAAACATAACTCCCAAGGCCTAGCCCAGATGTATCTGAGAGGCACAGGACATCCCCCACTCCTGACCTACTTACCAAGCTATATTTGATGACTATTGTATGATAATCTGCAGACTCAGCAAGGCTGGAGCTCTGCAGGCTCCCTGTGTCTCCGTGCCATGCTAGGGAGGCTTCCAGCAAAATCTGTTGGAAGGCCCTCTTCCCAGCTCTGGGCACTACATGTAACAATGTATGTACGGTTTTTTTAATTTGTTTTTTTTTTTTACAGACAAATAAAAAAATACTTAAACTCAGAAAACGCTTCCTTGGTCCCTCCTTCCCTCCTGTCACCTCCCCTCATGGGACACCATGAAATACTCTGCTCTAGCAATGGACAAGACTAAAATGTTCCCTACTCTCATGGAGCTTGCAGTCTAGTCAAGAGATAGACAAGAACAAATAATCAAAAATGAATGTAAGGGAGGAGGAAACGAGGAGTTGCTATTCAACGGGTATAAAGTTTCAGTTATGACGGATAATTAAGTTCTAGAGATGCATTATACACCATCTGCTGTGCCTATAGTTAACAATACTGTATTGTATACATAAAAAAAAAATTGTTAGGAGGGTAGATCTCACATTAACAGTTCCTAACACAGTAAAACAGAGAATATACGACAGAAAAGGTTTAAATATTCTGTGATGGAAAAGAATAGGGTTCTATGAAGTTAAATAATGTAAGAGTGATTAATTTATTTGTGAGGACCAGGAGACACATCTCTGGCCATGGGCACTTCATTAGAAACGAGGACAGATAAGTAGGTGCTGGAATGGCCAAGGGGGTTGGAGGATTCCTGGCAGAGGGAGCTACAAGCACCAAGGCCCTGAGGAAGAACTTGGTAAATTCTAGGAGTCAAACATTTCAAGTCCTGTGGCTGGAGAGTAGAGAGGGGAAACCAGAAAAGGATGAAATGAATCTCAGAAAGTTAGTACGGCTTAAATTATTCAGGTGTATGTAGGCCATGGTAAGGAGCGTGGAATTAATTCTAATTTAAATGGAAAGCCATGGACAACTTTCCATAAGAGGATGGCCTAGTCAGATATACATTTTTACAATGCTACTCTTGCTGTAGGTACAGAATGGCTTTGAGAAGCACAGGAGAGGATGGCAGGAGTCTACCGCGGACTCTATCACAGCCGTCCAGGTGTCATCCTCTCCAGCATTCAGGCTTTCCCAATAGGATCTTCTGCACCATGAGGACCTATTGCTTGAACAGACGGATAGTGGGGAACTCATTACTTCCATTCAAAACTGGTTCTATCTTTGGTGGGCTGTGACCAACAGAGGGTGTTGATTTACATTTTTCTTGCTGAATCTACCACTTATGGATTCACATTCCAAAATTTGGTGGCAGCTCGATGAGGCAACTTTCATTAAAATTCTCCAAGTATCTGAAGGCATCTACTGTTTTCTCTCTTTTAAGGAATGACTGTCCTGGCTACTTCCACTATTCTCTACCTGAGATTAAAATAAAAACAGCAACAATAATAATTAACAACTTCCAGTTACATTGAATGTTTGTACATTCATCACTATAACATTTGACCTCACTATAACCTTGTGAGCCAGTAGGACCGGAATTTTTAGCTTCATTTACTAGTGGCAAGAATAAAATTCAAAGATGTGATTTACTCAAGGTTGAGATGACAAGTTGGAAGAATCGGGTCCTGAATCAAGTCCTAGGACTGCTGCTCCAAGCTTCTTTCCCCCTCTGAGCAAGAATCAGCATGGATGGAGCGTAAGCTCATGCATTCTGGAATCAGACTGTCTAAGTTCAAATCCTGATTCCGATATTTACTGTGTGACCTTGGGGAAATTACTCAAACTCTCTGAACTTCAGTTTTTTAATCTCAGAACTACAAAAATACCTACCTCATAGAGTTGAATGAGCTAATAGATTAAAAGCATGATGCACTCTGTCAAGCCTATACTAATAATCAATAAATATATAACCAATAAATGTTAGTTGTTACAGCACCCTAGACCCTCTTGGCCAAAAGCAACACTGGCAAAATAGAGGTTTCTGTGGGTTTAGTACAAGGTATCCTGATGTAAAATATTAACTCTGCCATCATGAGAAGGTATTTAATCAGTGACTTGGTTCATCTGTAAAATGGGCATAAGCATACCTAGCTCACAAAGTTATTCATTAAAGGCAAATTCTATAGATAGTAAGAGAAAGCACTTAGCACCAAGAATTAGTATTTAAGAAATATTGATGTATCTCCTTTCTGCCTTAACATCTCCCCTAAAAAGACTTTCCTGATGCCCCAGGCGCGGTTAGCATCCTCTTTTATTCCCGCTTTGCACTTTGTAACTACCTAGAAGAGAGCACAGATCCTGATACTTTAAAAGCATCTGCCTGAGTAGCTCAGCCGGTTGGGCTTCCAGGCTTCTGGCTTTTGATTTCTGCTCAGGTCCTGATCTCAGGCTGTGGAATCAAGCCCTGCATGGGATTCTCTCTCTCCCTTTCTCTCTGCCACTCCCTTCCCCCTGTTTGTGCTCTGTCTTTCTAAAAAAAAAAAAAAAAAATGAATTAAGTAAGTAGGTAATAAAAAAAAAAAAAGTATCTGCTTGTCTGTCTTTATCTTTAGAATGGAGTTCCTTGATGTGCCGTGTACTGTTCTAAAGCCCCTTGTGAGGAATTGCATCATCTTTGTATGAACCCTAGGAAGGAGAAGTGCTATCATCCTCTCGGGAAACTGAGGCTCAGGAGGTTGAATTATGCAACCCAGATCGCATGGCTGGCATAGAAGGGTGCTCACTTGGTTCTTCTTGTTGTCCGGGTGTCGGTGCAAACGTCATCCCTGGAGAGGGGACTTCTGTGACTCCCTACTCCAAAGGACTCACCCATTCACCATCATTTCCATGTTGACATCATTTCTGAGGTGACCGGATGGAAAAGCAGGAGGAAGCTTCACAGGGGAGATATACTGCACTAGTGGCATTAAGCCTGAGGTCTGAGATACCCACTAAGATTCACTGGGAAAAAATAATACTTGAAAAAAGTGTAATGTCTAGTATTTATCACCTCAGTCTACTGGTAGTTCATTCTCCCTGACATCTATGGAGATCCTTAGGAGCTAATAGATTGTCTAACACCTACCTCGCAAAGCACTATGTTTTCTTTTTTCTTTTTTTTTTTTTTAAGATTTTATTTATTTATTTGACAGACAGAGATCACAAGCAGGCAGAGAGGCAGGCAGAGAGAGAGGAGGGGAAGCAGGCTCTCTGCTGAGCAGAAAGCCCAATTTAGGGCTCGATCCCAGGACCCTGAGATCATGACCTGAGCTGAAGGAAGAGGCCCAACCCACTGAGCCACCCAGGCACCCCAGTACTCTTTTTTCTTATTGTTAGCATTCTTACCTGTTACTCTCTAATTAATTTCTCTTTCCCTAGGTCTTACATAACCTATTAGCATGGTATTTAAGCTCCAAGACAATTTTTCTGATCTACTCTCTCACTATTTTTTCTTCCTACAACCTATGCCCTTATCAAAATGGCTGTCCCTACTACTCCCTGTGCACCCTCCAAAATTCCCGTTGCCTCTGTCTAGGTTATTTTTCCCTAACTAGCGTTCTGCACACCCATCCAGCATTCATCTGTCAGGGCCATTTCTGAGTCTCATCACATTCTTTAGATATATAATAGTTATTTTTTTCCTTTTCATGTCTTTATTCTTTGCATAACTTATTTATAATATAATATCTATTTTTTAAAGATTTTATTTATTTATTTGACAGACAGAGATCACAAGCAGGCAGAGAGGCAGCCAGAGAGAGATGGGGAAGCAGGCTCCCTGCTGAGCAGAGAGCCTGATGCGGGGCTTGATCCCAGGATCCCGGGATCATGACCTGAGCCAAAGGCAGAGGCTTTAACCCACTGAGCCATCCAGGCACCCCTATAACATAATATTTTTAATCAAATATGCTATTTGTATGTAAGGGTATGATACTTTAGGTTATTGTCCATCAAATATGTATGCCCTTCCTCCACTCACAGTGGGTAGAGAGACTTCCCCAGGACGTGTTGGTGTTGAACTTGACCATATTGATGAGTGAGACACTGGCAGTCACAGTATGTGCCAAGGCTATTAAGTCAGGCTGCCTCTTTGTACTTCTGCCTACGGAATGAGAGGAGTATGTGCTGTCTAACCACGTGGTCCAAGTAGCGTGACAGGAGAACAGAGCTGGACGTAACCCATGATTTGGAGACAAGCCTAGCCAAACCAGCCTAAATCAGGAGATTCTCCCAGGCAACCTTCAGCTGTTTGAATGAGGATCTAGGATTGCCATTTCAAGCCATTGAGTTTTAATGTTGCATTATTACACAGCATCACTGTGCTAATAACTGACTGATACAAAGTCTTAGCTCCTTTCCTAGACTCTGAGTACCTCAAAGTTGATAGAGACAGTCTGATTCCTCTTGTTTCACTCATGCAAAGTTCCAAGGCACAACCGTAATATGTGTTTGTTGAACAAATGGATGGAGGAATAAGTGAATAATTAAAGAGCTGTAGAGAGAGATTTAAGAATTAAGGAGACTAATGTACTCATTAGTTCAACAAGAATTTACTGAATACTTATTTTGCATCAGGCGTTGCGTTAGAAAACACAGCCTTCATTGCTCGACAGACCCGACTTGGCTTCTGGATGCTCCTTGGTGGCGTGAGAAAGCTTGAGAACCAGGGATTCACAATGCAGTCAACGTGCAAACTCTGATTATCCTTGAATCACATGCGAGGGCACCAAAATAATCAGAGAAGTGATAATGGATAGAAAAGAGCGGAAGATCCCTCTCTCGCTGCTGATTCCCATTACCTCAGGTTAAGAGCAAATCCCCAGACGGATGGGAGGAATTTGCATCCATTTGAAGAAAATGAGTCATAGAAGCTGACCCAAGGGGTAAAAATGAAATTTATAGGGATAGGGATTGCTTGGTCCTTTTCTGATTGCTGAATGACACCTCTGTCCCTTTCCACTAGTGTGGAGAGGCTGTCAGCAGGCTGAGCCTAAATGCCATTATCATCTGTAAATCAAAAACCTGAATTCATGACAGGCTAACCTCAATGCCCTTTTCTGAGAGCATTGCAGATTATTGAGCATTTCTGTCACACTTTCCTCCCCAGCCCACCTGCTCGCTCCGAAGGAGTGGCTCTGAGAGCGAGCTTGTGACTGACAACTTCCGATTCACAGTGGAAGGAGCTCCAGGAATGAGGACCAGACCCAGAATTCCTGAATCATCAGAGCCAAGACTAAAGTCCAGCTTCCCTTGCTTTGGACACCGGCCACGAGGAGGCCAAATCCATCCAGCCTGTGCTTTAATATCACTCAAGGTTTTGTGTTAGTGTCTATGTTTTGAAAGAGCAGGTGGCTAGGGCAGATGGACTGAGAGAGAAAAGGCAACTTTTGCAGGGTTTGAAGGATGGCACTGCAAAAGGAAATGCATGCCTATTTCCAAAACAGGACCTTTCAGCTTGAAAGATTAAGGTGAGACTTTTTACTACCTGTCCTAAGTGACACATTGACATGATAGCAGATCCTAATGAATATTGCAGGCATTTCCCCGCCCTCTCCCCCACCAAAAAAAGAAATACTCACACTTTTAGGTCAGGTAGACTTCTATCAGCAGAGATCGATTTTCTAATCACTGTGAAATTTAAATGTGATAACGCATGTACAGCATATGGTTCATTAGCGTATGGCAACAAAAACAACAACAATAATGGTCATATTTATTTTTTTTATGATTTTATTTATTTACTTGGCAAAGAGAGCAAGAGAAGGAACACAAGCAGGGGAGTGGGAGAGGGAGAAGCAGGCTTCCCGTTGAGCAGGGAACCCAATACAGGGCTCTATCCCAAGTCCCTGGGATCATGGCCTGAGCCTACGGCAGACACTCAATGACTGAGCCACCCACGTGCCCCAATAGTGACATTTATTAAGGATACACAATATCCCATGCAGTGCGCTAAATGCTGTGAAGGTCTCATTTCAATTTGCTCTTTCAACAACTCTAAGAGCTAGGAATGGTAGAGAATTGCCATTTCACATTTGAGGAAATTAAAACTCAGAGTGGCAAAATTCCTTGTCCAGAATCACCCAGCTAGTACGTGGCAGGGCCAAGATTTGAACTCAGGCAGCCTTATTCCAGAGCTCTGGTTATAATCGCAACTCCATAATCAAGATTAGATGTACAATTGGGGCACCTGGGTGGCTCAGTGTGTTAAAGCCTTTGCCTTCCGCTCAGGTCATAATCCCAGGGTCCTGGGATCCAGCCCCACATCGGGCTCTCTGCTCAGCGGGGACCCTGCTTCCTCCTCTCCCTCTGCCTGCCTCTCTGCCTACTTGTGATCTCTGTCTGTCAAATACATGAATAAAATCTTTAAAAAAAGATTAGACATACAATAAATGAAAGCTATCATAGTCATCATCATCATTTTCTGGATCATAATCACAATAATTAGTGTAACAAGAGAAGTCACTGCATGAGGGGAGTTCTCTGGATGTTCTTACTGAAAGATACTACGGATGGAAAAGTAAAGACGCAAGTTTACTTTACTTTTCAAGTTTACTTAAAAAGTTAAGCTGCAAGAATCCCCAGTTCTCAAGTGGAGTCGCCTAGGTGGCTCAGTCAGTTAAGCATCGACTCTTGGTCGATCAGGTCACGATCTCCTGGGTGGTGAGATCGAGCCCCCGATGCGGCTCTTTCCTCAGGCTTTCTGCTTAGTGGGGAGTCAGCTGGAAGATTCTCTCCCTCTGGCCTTCTCCCCACCTTCTGGTATGTGTGCACCTGCTCTTTCTCTCTAAAAATTAATAAATACATTTTTAAAAAGTTAAAAAAAATTGAAATGTGGTCTTTGGGGCCAAACTGTAGGAGACAGGTAAAAAGGAAGGAAAGTTCTGTGAAGTCCAAAAGACTTGCTTCTCACTTCCCTGTATGGTGGCCCACATGAGGTGCCCTCTGACTCGTTTGAGAACTGGAATGCAGTGTGGATTGTATCACGGCCCCATTCCCTGACTCTCCCAGTGTCTGCAACCTTTTCCAGGTGTCTTTGCAGGTGCTCTTACTAAAGAAGCAGACTCGATTTCCCCTCCTTTTGAATCAGAGCCTGGCCTTCTGACTGGTTTTGATGAAACAAATGAGGCAGAGGTGACAAGGGACCAGCTTTGAGCCTTTCGTGTTGCTGCTGGAGGTCTTAGGCTTCTGCAGTCACAAGAGAAGCACATGCCTGGGCTCGCCTACTGATCTCAGAAGCAGGATGACAAACAGGTAGCTACAACCGAGCTCAGCTTCCTGCTAAATCCCAGCGGACGGGCAACCCCATGCATGAGCCTCGCCAGGAGAGCTGAGCTCCAATCAACCCTCTCATCTGTAAGCACTGATAATAAATCATTTCTTTAGGCGACTATATTTTGGGGTAGTTTGTTAGGCAGGAAGAGGTAACCAGGACAGCGAAGGGTCATGCATATTTACGCCCAGGAACGTAGCAGTTGAATAAAGAGGAGCTCCCTTTCAAGCCTCCTTAATCAGAAGAGTCTGAGTTCCTCCCAGTGAAAATCCCCCAACGACAGGAAGATCCTGGAGCACATAGGTGGAGGGAGCCGGCTCAGGGACGGCACGTACCCATGCTTCCCCTTTGGCAGGTAGGGGACGTGCGTAGACACGGCGGAGCATGAAGCTTCGCCATCGACCCGTGGATGGCCTGACAGCCTCAGAGCCGGTTTTCCTAGAGTGATTATTTCCATTGCCACAGCTGGTGATGTCTATGTCAAAGTTAGTTCCCCTCTTTGCTCCTGATTTTTCATTTCTCTAAAAATGACAGTATCTGATTTAGCTCTTGGAAGAGGGCAGGGAGTTTAGGGAGCGATGAAGGCACGGAGGAGAAAGGCAAGGGAGGAAGGAACGAACTGGCTCACCAGAACGGGCTCGCCGCACATAAAGTGCTAATGAAATTCGAAATAACAACAATAATTATGCTTCCAAGGCCGAAGCCTCACATTTCTTACCATGAATATTCATCTCCATGTTATCTTTCGAAGGAATAAAAATTGGGTGAAACAGTAATGTGCCTGTAGGTTTTGTTTTTTTTTTTTAAAGTTCTCCTATTCTATTTTTACCTGGATCCAGGTAGGCCCCTGGTTTGATAGCAACCGCATTCTAATATTCTTTGTAGCTGTGATTTGAGTCTCACTGGGTGGCCAGTACAGACATCTTCAGTGGAAGATGCTTAAAATCTCAATAAAATGTAAATTAACAAGAATATGCTGTTCAATGGCCACAGGTGGAATTCACTTTGACTTTGAGCTTGGCGGCCAGGAGTCTGGACAAGGGAATCCGATGCATCTTTTCTTAACTGACCCAGAAAGTTAGGAGGTGATCTCAATAGAGGGATGAAGCTTGCTGTCTGCAGGGGTCTTCAACTGCCTTCCCCCCAAGCCCAGAAGAACATCTCTGCAGCAGCACACATTACACAGCCTGGAAAAGTGTATATACAATGTATAAGTCCGCTCAGGCTGCCTTAACAAAATTCCACAAGCTGGGTGGCTTAAACAACAGAAATTTATTTTCTCACAGTTCTAGAGACTGGAGGTCCAAGATCAAAATGCCAGCTGGATTAGTGTCTGGTGAGAGCTCTGTCCTTGGATTGCAGATGGCTGCCTTTTCTCTGTATCCTCACATAGACTTTCCTTAGTGTGTGAGTGCTGGCAGGGTGACAGAGAGAAAAAAGAGATGCTGTTTGTTTGTTTGTTTGTTTACTTGTTTTGATTTTATTTTTGAGTAATCTCTACCCAACATGGGACTTGAACTCACAACTCTAAGATCAAGAATCTCATGCCCTACAGACTAAGCCACCAAGGTGCCCAACCCCTTCTTCTTTTTTTTTTTTTAATTTTATTTATTTATTTGACAGAGAGAAATCACAAGTAGATGGAGAGGCAGGCAGAGAGAGAGAGAGAGAGAGAGGGAAGCAGGCTCCCTGCTGAGCAGAGAGCCCGATGCGGGACTCGATCCCAGGACCCTGAGATCATGACCTGAGCCGAAGGCAGCGGCTTAACCCACTGAGCCACCCAGGCGCCCCCCCTTCTTCTTATAAGCCTACAAATCCCGTCTGATTAGGGCCTACCTCTTGACCTTATTCAAAGTTAATTAGCTCCTAAAGGCTCTATCTCCAAATACCACTACATTTGGGGGTTAGGACTTCAATCTATGCATTTTGAGGGACACAATTCAGCCCACAACATACACTATGGTCAAGTTTTTCTGCAGACACTTACGAAGGTTGCGTGGTTCCCACTGTCACCAAGGAGGAAAAAAAAATGGCTCATAGCACCCTGTTATGATGTAATCGCTGGCCTATATTTCAAGAATGAGAGTCAGAAAGTCAGCATTAATAACATCGCTCCAGAGAGGGTGATAGAAGTGGAGGAGTGAGACAGGAATCGCATGCTTTAGCAAATCCCATGGGAACAACTGGGCCCAGGAGCGGTGAGACAGAGGGCTTCCTTTGCCAGTTCTCTGAAAAGCAACCAGGTTGTCTAAGTCAGCAATCAGAGAGCCCCAGAGACAGGAGAAGGGCCTTGGGGAATTGCTGAGTGCAGGTGTGCCCTAGGACGGGGAGACACCCAGGTCAGTAGGCTGATGGGGTGAGTATGGGAGAGAAAGCCTATTAAGATGGTAAATGTGGGCACATCCACAATTTTGCTTACCAACCTTCAGCAGCTCTCTGGTGCCTTCATACTAATGGGCTAAAATTCTGAACTTGGCTGTGCTTTCAACGAGCCCTTCCTGTCTTTTGGGATGACAGTCACAGCTAACATTTAGGGCATGCTTATTTCAGATAGAGGCAGTTCTGAGCCTTCTATACATCTAGACTCACTTAATTCTAACAACACCCCTTTTTAAGTTCTCCTATTCTATTTTTACCGGGATCCAGGCAGGCCCCTGGAAGGTAGGGACTATCCTCATTTTACTGATGAAAATCAGAGCTCTTGAAAGTTAAGTGGCTCAGCCAAGGTTACATATCTAGTAGATAGTCAAGCTGGAACTCCAACCCAAGGCATCTAACTGTAGAGCCTGTGCTCATAAAATTAAAGGATACTCTTTCTTCATGCACTTTATGTGACAGAGTCTCTGGCTTTCTCCCAAACATGTCCTATATTTTCTGCTCCTGGGGTGTTCAATCTCATCCCATTCTCTGCAGATCCCAACGCTCATGAATATGCAAAGCCAAGTTCAAGGGGTGTCTTCTCTGTGAAAATTTTCATGGTGCCCCCTGCTGTATGTGGTACCTCCCAATTCATATCCCACTGAGCATTTTATCTGTTCTTCTCTTGTGGTGATTACCATTTGGGAACTAAAAAGAAAATTAATATGACTGGGGTGTAGCATGTCAAATAATCATCAGATATGCATGCATCAAAGCTCTACCACAGGCTGTGAGCTCCACAGAGGCATGGGATTGGTATGTCAGCACACCCACCCAGTGCCTAGAACAGTGGTCTGTACTTAGTAATTATATCAAGTGGGATTAGGTTCAGGAGAAATTAAGAAAAACCCCAAATCAGTGAATTTAATAGGACAGACCTCTAGCTCTCTCTCTTATCAATCTGGAGTCATCAGGGCTATTTTAACAGTTCAGGGCTATTTTAACAGGAACCCAGATTGCTTCAACTTTTGCTTCTTAATCCGTAAGGTGTGGCTCTGATCTTCATTGTCCAAAAGGGCTGCTTGAGTTCCAACCATCAAGCTTATGATCTAAGTAGTAGGACACCATTAAGAGGAGACTTTGAGGAAATGCAATATAGCAGTTATGCTTCTGTCTGAGGGATGATACTTAGTTACACAGGCACTCCTAACTGCAAAGCGGTTGGGCATGTCTCTGTAGTCATTTAGTTGGAGGTATGGCCTTCCAGGTAAAAAATGGGACTCATGCTAGTAAGGAAAAAGGAATTAATAGCCGTTGGAAGCAACCAGCAATCTTGTCATAGTAGGTCTTCTGTAAATATTCAGAAACTATTTCTTGAAACCTGCTCAGTGCCAGTCCCTGAGAGAAACATAAGGACACAGGATTCCACAAGAAAGCCAAGGTCCCTGCTTGCTATGAATTTATGCTTTAGATGGGAAGATGAATAAAACATGACTTACACAAAATTTGTGTTGGAAGCTACCATAGGGTGAATCCAGGGTACTACGGGGGCCCTGAGTAGATAAGACTTGGACTGCCTGTTGGAATAAATTGTTCGCCTAAAAATTATAAAAGAAGCCCTTCTTTTGTTCCATTCTTGTGGGAGTAAATGAGCAAGAGAAGATACAGGGGTGCTGAGGGAATGTAAGTTTTGGGGAAAGACTATGGCCAGACCCGTGGTATTCTAAACACGGCAACCCACCTGCTATATTTGGACAAATTACTCACCATCTCCAAAACTTAGTATCTTCAACCCATACAATGAAATTATATTGAGTCTTTCATAGAGTTTGTGGGAGAGCTGAAATGGTACACAGTAGGTACTAAATAAATGTTAGCTGTTTCATTGGAGGCAAAGGGATCTAGCCACAATTACCACTTTGCACATGCTCTTCCATTCTTGCTTTTGCCCCCCAGCACCAACCAGACCCCTCCAACTTCCACACAAGTCAGTTTTGGACAGAGCTGAGATTGAATTTGATTTTTTTTTTTTTCCCTCCTTGAATTGACATAAAGGGGCCTGTCCCTTAATTACTAGTCATTGCCCTTCACATACAAAAAAATGGTAACCCGTTCAGCCCATCAAAGCATGCCCTTTGAAATGCTGAACTAGACAGTGAACAGAAAGTATCTGCCAAGAGGCGTCTTTTCTTCCAGAGATAAAAGCAACTTGAAATGTATGTAAGTCGTGCGCCCTTGTTAATTAATCAGGATTCGCATTAAAAGCTTAAACGTCTTTGATGCAGGAAGCTCGGGAGCCGGAACCTTTTTTTCTGTTCTATAAAGGGGAGAGGGCTCGACAGGGCAGCCCGAAGAGGTGTGTGTGGGGACGAGAGGGGGTCACTAGCCTGTTGCTAGAGGACAGTTGTAACAGGCAGGGAGGGGACGGGCTCTACAGTAAGAAGACCACCACGTTCTCAGGTTTCGCCCATCCACTCAAAAGCACTGCAAATCTCAGGACTAGCGACGTTTCTAACACAGCCTTCTTCCTAAGGTCTGTTTGTTCAATGGGAGTTTCTACTAGAGATGTCTGTTCATTCATGCAACGTATGATTAGTGGCTTTCTACTACATGTCAGGTTAGGGATGAAGGACTGAATAAGACACAGTCCCTACCTTCAGAAGGGTCTGGTGCCATGGCTCTCAGATGATGTCCTGTGCTCCTAGGGGATATTTGGCAAGGTCTGGAGACATTCTTGGTCATCCCAGCTGGGAGAATGTGATGAGGGCATGGAGTGGGTAAAGGCCGGTTGTGCTGCTTAGACTTTCTACCATGCACAGGACAGCCCCCATAACAGAGTTATCCAGTCCAAAATATCAATAGTGCTGAGGCTGAGACAGCAGGAGAGACAAACATTTCAACAAGCAATTTCAATAAAGCATGATAAGAGCCCTGTTCTAGCAGGAGCAAGTGACTGAGTGTCAGGAAAACCTCCCTGCAGAAGTGGTATATAAGCTGAGACTTTAAAGATGAGTGAGAGTGGAGGAGGGTGGGCAAGGCTGGGCAGGGCAAGCGGAGGGAAAAGCCTGTGAGAATTCAAAGGCAGGAGAGCAAGGAACCAGTAAGGAACCGGCCTGTCTGTGTAGCTGGGAGGGAGAATGAGAAGGGAAAAGGTTGCCGAGGGAGGCTAGCAGGCTAACAGGGGCCGGGACTTGTGAGCTGTGGTGAGGAATAGGATTTTATCTGAAAATTATTGCAGAGTCACTGAAGGATTTTAAGCCCAAATGTGATATAATAGAAATGTATTATAGAAAAAGATATTGCTAGACACCGTCCTGCGTCCTTGGGAGGAAACACCAAGATCGCCTGGAACCTGACAATCTGATAGAGGAAAATACAACGAGGTCAGAGAGTTGTGATACAAATGATGTGTAAAAAAGAGTTGGGGCAGACTGGTTTCTAGTTACCAGGCCAGGAGAAATCAGGCCTGTCTGATTTGGGATCCTCCAAAAGAACCCTATACACTGGGTGTCTCAAACCACATTCATCTCACTCAGAGTTCTGGAAGCTGGAAGGCCAAGGTCAAGGTGCTGGGCAGACTCGGTGCCTGCTGAGGTCCTGCTGTGGCCTCACTTGCCAGAGACAGAGGAAGAGAGAGAGAGAGAGAGTGAGAGAGAATTTGAGAGAGAGCAAACATGCGTCCTTTGGTCCCTTCAACTTCCTATAAGAGCCCTGATCTCCTCATGGGGGCTCCACTCCTAGATTTTATCCAAACCCAACTATCTCCCAAAGGCCCCACTTCCAAGTAGCCTCACACTGGGCATTAGGGTCTTACCATATGAACTGTAGAGAGAACAGAAAGTTTCAGTCCATATCAAGTCCCATTTGGGGATCAAAAGGTAGGAGGGATCTCCATGTTGGCCTAAACTCGGGAGGTGTTTCATAGACTGTGGGGCAGGGGGTTCGGAGCTGATGTTGGGAACTATGAATGAAGAAGTTGGTTTTTGCTTACTGTTTACTTTTGTCTAGACTATTTTTCAATTTTTTAAATGCATCAGATTCTGTCTTGCTTCCCAGTTGTGCTACTCAGAATATTCTGCCTTCCCTTCCTTCTCAAGTCTACTTTCATCCCAACCTTCCAGTCTCAGATTGGACATCAGCTTTTCTGGGAATTTCTCCATGGATTCCCCAGTCTAAAGACTGAGCTTGCTTAACTGTCTATCACCCTATTAGATCATAACCTCCATGAGGCAAGGGACATGAATTGTCCTCTGCTGTATCTCATGACTTAGCAAATCCTAGCAAATAGAAGGTGCTTGCTGACAATTAATTGATTTGACTTGCAGTTGGGAGCCAGAAGAATACAAAGACAATTGGATGTAATCAGAGGAATGACACAAGGTCAGGGTCAGAGTTCAAAAATGAGGCTGTGAAGTCACAGAGGATGGGGAATCCTATGTATTTGGTGCCATTTGGATGCTGTGGGGGCTGGCATGGGTAGGAGGAGCTCAGGGCTACACCAGGGGCACCTGGATGGCTCAATCCGTTAAGCATCTGACTCTTGATTTTGGCTCAGGTCAGGTTATCAGGATGGTGATATGGAGCCCCTCAGTGGGTTCATGATGGGCATGGAGTCTTCTTCTGCTTGAGGGGCTCTCTCTCCCGCTGCCCCTCCCCACCACACTCTTAAAAAAAAAAAAAAATTCAGGGCTACACCAGTAAAGTGAAACAAGTACACAGGTTTAAGAGAATTTTTTTCCTCCAGAGGAGAGAAGAGTTCTGGAAAGCTTTGTGGTTCAAGTGATATTTCAGAATGGCCTTGACATGACCTTGACTACTGCATGGTTGTGTTCTCTCTGCCTCAGTAGTATGTTGATCTGCCAAATTCCTTACACACCAGTCTCTGTCAGAGCACAGGTGCAACTTAATGTGCAGAGTGTCACCTAGGTTACATCCCACAGAGGACACCTATTACGTGCTGCTGCAGGCTGGGATCTCCGGGCACGTGCATTCAAAGCACAAAACACCAACAGCATATTCAACACAGCGTTCATTTATGCATTCATGATCATGGAGAGTGTATGTGTGTGTAGGTCCATAAAAAACTGGTGTTCTGTTCAGAGACTTAAGTTTTCAAAGAACATCCGCAACGAGAACCTCATCTCTTCTGCTTAGTAATAATACCAGGCAGGCAAAGGCACTGTGATACATTACAGAGGAGGAAGCAGGAGCCTGAAGAGGTTAAATGTGGTGTTCAAGGCCACACAGCTCTTGTGACACCACCCGGGGTGGCACCCAGGCCTCGTAGTTGCCAAAAAATTAGATCCATCCAACCCACTGTAGATGGACTCCCTAGATTGTGAGGAAATATGTTCAAAGGTGTTCCAGAGAACAACTTCTTGCCATTGGCTTGACCTACTGTGGCATGTTTAGTGGAGTCTTAACACATGATCATTTGCCATGTGAATGATATTTAATTAAATAGTCGTACCTTCCTGATTGACCAGGAAAAATTAATTTCTTTAATTATACAATTTGTATTCTCATGTTTTAGTCATATGTGACACAGGGAATTTTAGAAACAAATGAATAACGGGTAGTAACATGAACTTACACTCATTGGAGGTTAAGAATATTTGGTTACACACCCAGCCTCTACCGAAAGAAGCTAAAATTAATCAGTAAGGATCCAAATCCTTCAGGGAAGGTGTTTCTGCCCTGAATTTGAACATTAGGCCAAAGAACCAGAAGGTTATTGTTGAGATGATCCGGCTAAAGGCAAAGCATATACACTTATGCAATTAGAACTAATTATACCAATGCATAAAGTTCTCATAAACCCTTTCAACCCAAAGAAAATGCCTTCTCTTTGTCTCCTTTCCCATACCCCTCTCATCAATCTTCCCCCTACCTTTTTCTTCTCTTCTCCTACCTGTTTCTCTCTAAGACTATTTCTGCTCCATGAAGGTTGACATAATAAAGCCAATGACAACCCTGGCTCACTAATTCTGAAGAGAGAAGTAGAGTTGTGTTGAATTAGGCACAAATGCATTCCTGTGATCCTAAGATTTTCAACACCGTATGTTTTGGAGCATTTGTATAAAGAAGTCTTTTTATGGCATTCACATTGCCTTTATCTTTGACTCTCGCTGCTTTCTGCATGCACTCACATACACACATGCTTGCAGAAACAGAGGCTGTTCCTACGCAAACTTTGTCGAAACAGTGTTCTCCCACAGATAAATCACTTCCTTCCCAAGGAAGCAAATACCTTTGCCACATGGCTGGAGTGGGCGGGAGGATTCTTTGTCCTGAAATACTCACCCTGACTGTCAATCATTTAGCAGACAGCAGGGAGAACCTCTCTGAATGCTGAGTAGTCAGGAGTTGCCCACACCGGACACGACGCCAAGGCCCTCGAGGGCATTCCAGTGACCAGCTCTGGATGGGTCCGAAGGACCCTGTGTCAGGAGACAGATCTGATTAGTGGTAGGAAGTCCAGGATGATTTCTGTGATCTGCCTGAAGATCAAAGCATGAGCTCCCCAGAACGAATGTAAAGCCTCAGCAGATGACTTATGGCTGGGAGAGCCTGTGGAGGACATCTCACTCCTCCCACATTACTCAAGGGGGAGAAAATCACACACAACATACTGATGGGTTGCAAATATGTGAGTGCTGATAATGTGCATCCCCTATTGCACAAAGGAAGAAAACACATAAATGGGTTAATTAGCTCCTATGCAGAATTTAATTAGAGCATCTTTGTTCACTCTGCTTCTGCTAAAATCTCAATTATCAATCCCTATTTCCATGATTTTTCAGCATGGATGTACATTTTCACTTGGGGCTTCCCATCAGAAGCTCAGGGTCTCGGCTATCTTCCCCATAGCAGTGGTAGCCAATTTCATCATGGAATTCTGATTGCTTTGAATTCATTCCATTATCACGGGGAACAATGACTCCTGTCTGCACTCAAAGGCATTTTCCCCTTATATGTGTATAATGATAAGTAGGTTCTTGAAAAGTCCAGACTGGAGCTAGGGCTGGGAACTGGGTAACTTTTTCACCTGCATAAGATGAAGCAATGATAAGTGGCATGGATCATGTAACAACTCATTTAAACCTTACAACAATCCTCTAAGGTGGGTATTATTCTAATTGTCAGCATTTGTTAGATAAGAAACTGAGTCACAGAGAGGTGGAGAAGTTTGTCCAGATACTTGAACCCAAGCAATCTGGACCCTGGGTCCACACTCTAAATCATCATGTTCTGATGCCTCAAGTTAATACCATAGACTTCTGCGGCAAGAATGCCCATGTCAATTCTGGGGAATTATACATTGAAAAAAATTATTCGTTGTACAGGAATGATATTACTTAGAGCTATTTTAATTCTGGATGAGAGAAATCAGACCCATACTTAACTTACACAAAAGGGAAAACTTATTACTGGGGGGAGAGGAGGGGGTGACCCTTGAGCAAGCCACGGGCAGGAATGCAGCCGGACATGAGAAATGAGTGGAAACAGGAATTAAAAAATCATCAGGGCTTTCTTGTTGTGTCCTTATTTTGTTCTGGAATCTCCACCACTTGCTTTCTTCATGCCTTCTGTCTACGGAGTTGCATCCTGCAAGTAAATGTTGCACGGAAGAGCTCATACCCATAGATCATGAGCTTCTTTTCTCACATGCTTGGATTCAAAGAGAGACTTATCCAATATTTGCTCCTAATAGGTCCATAAAGCCCCAAATGAAAGTGAATATTATTTTTGTTATCACCGAGGACCTTGTTGTACATAACCCTATTGATTTCTGTGCCTGACGCTTCGAACAGCTCTTCTGACCTGTACTACTCACATGCCTGGAGAAGGAGAAGTTGCATTTCAAGGTAAAAACCTTACAAGGGTCCCTAATCCTTACTGGGCCAAGAAGGGGCTCCCTTGAACTTTTTCAAATCTGTACATGTTGTCCAGCTTTGGATACTTGAAACAGCATTGGGAATCAGGCAAGGTGGTTACTCTTCTTCTTCTTCTTCTTCTTCTTCTTTAGCAGATGAAAAAACAGAGTTTCTGAGAGATGACAATTGTGTAATCTTGCCCTGTTGTCAAGTGGCAAAGTTCTTTGGCAATGACTCCGTACAAGTAACCAAAATTCAAAATTCAGCTTTTGGACTTGATCTACCCTACATAGGAGAATCAATCCAAAGGCAGCGCACCTGATTTGAGGATTAGACACCAGATCTCCAGCCTTCTGGTCTGGCCACAAAACACTTCTCTGCACTTATAAGAGGTTTCAACCACCCATATTTTTGTCAGCTCAGGCTTCAGAATTTAGCCTTTTTTTCCTAGAAGCATTCCTCCTTGGCAACGAGCACATACAATTCACTTTTATTATTTTCTACTCAGCTCCTTGTTTCCTCTGCCAATTCTGGGGTCTGAAAAAGTAGCCAGCCTTGTAGATATCAAAGCAATTAAATGTTCACATTCCTTACATGGAAGCTATGGGTTTCTTTGCTTCTACCCTACCTTCTTTTAAGAAGATTTCCTCCACGCAACAACCCATCAACCATTGCCATCATGGAATACTTATGGGGACCCACTCCTCACTTCACACTAAGCTATGCATGGTTCTCTGCAGGGAATGGTGCAACACATTTCCAGGGAAATGAGAACAGATCTCTTGGGTTGGTGATGTCCTATAAACCATGACTCTGTAGTTAACCAGCTGTATAGCATCTCTCATGCTAAGGCACCAAAGTTGGTTTCAATTTGAATTTAAAATAGGAGAGACTGAGGTCGCACCTAAAAAAGAGCTTCTTGATCAGTCAGGGGAAAAACAATGGCATGAGCTACTCAAGGACCATGTTGTATCTTTGTTCCTAGAAACCTATGCAGTGCTCACTCTTGTGATAACCAGCCTTCAAGGTGCCCCCCAATGAACATCCCCAACTGCTATTCATACCATAGCATTGTCCCCTCCCACCATGACTGGGACTGAACTTGTAGCCACTAGGAGATTATAGAAATGACAGTATGTAACTTCTGAGGCTAAGTCACCAAAAAATGTGACTTCTAATTCATCTCGCTCGGACTGCTTACTTCGGGGAACCAACAGCCATGTCCATGAAGATAACTCAGGCAGCCCATGGAGATGCCTGTAAGAGCGGGAACTGAGACCTCTTGGGAAAAGCGAGCAACAGCTTTTGGGCCCGTGAATGAACCACATTGGTTGTGGGTCCTCCAGCCTCAGTCAAGCCTTCAGAAGACTGTAGCCCCGGCTGACATTGGACTGCAACCCTGTGAGAGACTGTGAGCTAGAACCACTGAGTTAGACTGTTACCAAGTTCCTGACCCACATAGACTGTGAGATAATAAATGTTTATAATCATTTTAAGTTCTAGGGCTACTTATGATGCAGCAATAGATGACTAATACAGCTTTAAAATCCTGCTCTGTCCAGATCCCATCTTGGAGAAGCCATCTTCATATAACCCTTAATGAATGAGCACAGCTGGGCTAGGTGCTTAGTGACCTCCTTAGCCCGACCATAACGTCCTGGAACAGACAGCCAGGCACGGACACAGCTGGATTGATTCCTCATTCAGGAGTCTGGGTTTGGATAACTGACAGAATAAGTCTGTACTTGGTGGGCACTGCTTCTGAACAAAAAGGGAATAGAGAGTGGGGGGTTGTGTAAGCCACCATAAGCCAGGCAGAAGGTAGAAGACAGACGATACTTACGAATGAGAGAAGAATAAGAGGGAAGAGGGAGGCTGGGAAACCAAACAGAGAAAGTAGTTTTAGCTCGCGGTGGTTCTTCGATACCCCCCTCCTTTTATCCCCCTCAGTACCTCTTCTTGGGAAATTTGAAGCCAAATCTGAGCTGCCAGGTGTCTATGAAATTTCAGACTCCTTGATTTAAGCCAATCTAAAATGTACCCCAAATGGTCCTGACACAAAACATTATATGATCACCTTTCCAGATATAAGGCTATTTCCCTAGTAGGAAGAGTTCGGACTCAAAGTCTTAAGAAGCAGTGTTCTGTGGAGGTAATAACGTATTTTCCTTCCCATCTCTTCATTTTAAAGGCAAAGAAATGACTGAGAGAAATTGGTTTGCACACAGTCTTATTATGCTTTAAAGGGATAATGCTCTCTCTCTCACATCACATAGGGACAGAACCAAGAAAACTATGCCTAGTGTAGATGATTATTCACTAAGGTTCAAGAACAAAAGAAATTCACATAGCTTTAGAAATGATCTTGCCCCTCTGAATCCCATGATTTCCCAGGTGGATAGCTGGAGAGGAATCATGTCCCTACATTGCTTACTGGTGTGAATCCTGTCTCGGGGAGAGGACATTTCCTTGAGGGTCCCTGAATTGTCTTGCACATTAATTTAGCATTGAGGCTGAGCCCTCTGTGTGCAAAGGAGCTCAGGTTAGATACTGCTAAATACCCAGATTATGTTCCAGCTCCCTCCTCTGGAGAGGTCTTACAAAAAGGAATCTTTACATGTGAAAAGTGTTGAGAGAGCTGCCCTTGCTTCTCATGGCAAGAGGGTATAATAATAGGCAGTATTCTGCCTGAGAACATGAGGTGCCTGAGGTCCTCAAGCCCAAAGGAAGTCAGATTAGGAAGGGATCTCTGGGGATGTGCACAGCTGAGGGAGTCTGTATGCAGAAGGTGGGATTAGAGGTAGAGGTGTGAAGTGAGCCCTGTAGACTAGAGAGGCAGAGAAATGCAGTTCTTGTACTAATTTCCAAAGAGAGTCTGATGAGGTTTCCATCATGAATACGAAATGACGTCTTCCGCAAGGAATGTTTCATGCTTCCATAAACAGCCCACGCCTGTGTGATTTTATGGGAGAAATTCTCCATAATGGTGAGGGATTTCTACTTACAGAGAGTTTTAAAGTGAGCTGCAATGATGTGTCTTCAATAAAAGAAGAAATGAAACATCAGAGACACTTATAGGGATGGTCTTGGAATGGGTAACCATCTCTCTCTCTCTCTCTCTTTTTAATCTTTCTTTGTCTCTCTGGAGAACACTGGCTGTCTAGTTTGTGTTTTTGCTTCTCAGTGGAGGGGATGTAAGGTTTCAGAGTCTTGGCTCTACTCACCTCTCCAGCCTCAATTTTGATCATTCCCCTTCCAAGTCTATTCCAGTGACATTGAACCTTTGCCCTTCCCATCTGCAAGCTTATGCACCTGCTCTTCTGTCTGCCTTGAATACTCCTTGGGACCTGTCTTTACTTGGCTGCTTTTTTCCATGTTATCCCCATGCTCATCAGAGATGCCAATGTCTCTGAGGAGCTTGTCCTGCTTCTTTCCACTTTCAAGCCCCCACAAGCACCCCCCCCCCCTCTGCACAGTGCCACCTCCTTTACCAAATTCTCCAGTGGAGATCTGTAATGGATACTCATCTTGCTTTTTCAGCTACTCAGCAGCTTTTGAACATGCGCACATTCTCCCTCGTGGGGAGGGAGATTAGGCAATGTCCTAGGGAGATTAGCAACGTCCTGCCTTATTCCAAGGCAGGTTGGAATTGGTTACAGCCAATTGGTTACAGGTTGATTGGTTATAGCCCTAGGTTGACCACTCAGGCGCACCCAAGGTAGACCATGAGTCGAAAGGCAGGTGCTTGAGGACAGAGGTGTGCCCCAAATCTCTTTGTTGGTGAAGCGGATAGGAGAAGAGTCTGGTGTTCAGACCACAGGAGGTAGAAGTTCTGGAGTCCAGCATTGGGGCCCGTTCGCATGTTCTGCCATCTTCGGGCAGGGGGCAACAGGGTGGGCTTTGTCGCCACATGCCTGCACTAGGATTTGGACATTATGTGGAATATGACCTGGCTGTCTGTGAGCCATTCTAATCTATTCCTTTCATCAATTCATTTTCTGCCTAGATTACTTAAAAGAGTTGTCTTCAGCTAAGAACACTGACTGAGGGGGCACCCCCTCCTCGGTGTCCCAACAGACACCTGAACCTCCCCTACACTCCACCTTGTAAGTTCTCCTAGCTAGCCACCCCTCCTCCTCTGTAGTCCATCAGTTTCCTGAGGGCTGGGGCCAGGTGTGCCTTCTTCACGACGATAGCCTAGTTCTTATGGTGACACCGGTGAAATAAATCTTTGCTGATTAACTAAATATGCACAAGAAGATTCTTTCCAAGTGCCTTTAATCATTCTGCAATTCAGGAACCCCCGTGTCAACTATGCTTTCATCCAGACTGTGTAAGCTCCAGAGAACATGTCAGTGGGTAGCAGGTGTCCTGGAAGAGGTGTTTAGGTTCTGAGTAGGGGTGGACAGTCACCCAGAAGAGCCACAAATAAAGCACAGGCACTTTGATCTAAGGAAATAGACAAGCTCATCACCCGGTGAGCCCAATATCAAGGACTTCCCTTGGATTCAAGGGGTAGGTCCAAGTCCATGAACAGAGAGTAGGGAAACCAGGGACAGGAGTGGAGGGTGGAAACAGGCCTCAGGAGTACAGTGTCTGGTGAGAGGGAGAATAAGCAGGGCTTATCATGTGGTGAGTGGGGGCAGGGCAGAGGGAAAGCAGCTACACAGTGACCTTGAGATGGAAGTTTCGGGATGTGCCAGGAATGAAAAAAAAGTCAGTTGGGCTGGGGGTGGTGATAAGTCCAAAGCTATAGAAAGTAAGACCCAGAGAGTTAAAGTGAGCAGCCTAAGTCCGCGTAGCCAGTAAACTGCAAAGAGGAGATACGAGCTCAAATCTGCTTAATTTCAGAGACTCTGTCCTTAAACTCTAGCTTATAGTGACTTTAGGCAACACTCAGCTGAGTAAACAGGTGCTGCTTTTCTTATCTCCCTTTGAAGTTCGAGAAGCCAAGTGAAGATCTAAGAGTAAGGAAAGAAAAGGAACTTGTCTGGATGGCAGAGACGGTGAATGATAGAGCTGGAACCCCGCTCTTGGTGCATCCTAGATAATCATCTCCCTTTGGGAGCACGATCTGGGAAGATAAGACTGACCCAAGTAGACTGGGGATGGATGTGGGGGGGAGGAGGGGATACCAGCAACTGGCTCTCTAGGTGGGCCAGAGAACTGTGCTCAGAGAAGATGATTTCTGCACAGAGAGTCTGCAAGGCTGGTAACTGATGTCTTGTCAGTCTGGACAAGCTTCTGCCTTCCCAAGCCCGCAAAACCTGTGCAGACTTGCCGCTCGCTTACTTGATGTACCCAGACGTTAGATGCTCTGAGGGGAAATGCTTCTGATCTGCATTGGCTCCGGTCCCAAAAAGCTGAGATTTATGGCCAGGCCCATGGGGGGAAGATTGGAGACTGGCTCCGGGGTCTCTTTCAGCTGTCTCCACATGGGGCCTGTCCCGCCTTTCCTTACCTCCCAGCTGATGGGTTAAGGGCCACTCGAAATATGAAGTCTTAAGCCTGGTTGTGTCTTCCCGGATCCCCTGAAAGGAGGGCCTAGCTGCTCCTCGCAATTAGGAGGGACATTGTCAAAAGCATACATTGTGGGTCTCATTTAAGCCCCCAGCGGTCTGGTTATTAGCAGTTTTCAGTAGTCCTTTAAAGGACGCTAACAACCAGCCAGGTGGAACAGACTCTGATCTAATCTAACAGAACGGTAGTCACATTGTACAGGCAGGCAGGCGGAAGCACAGGAGAGGAGCCGACAACAGTGTAAGAAAATGGTTTGAGCCTCAACTCTGCCGTGGGCTTGCTTTGTAGCTTAAGGAAAGGCATTGACATAACAGGGCTTTGTTATAGCATTCTCATAAAATAGAAAAGTCCTTAGCTTGGTGACTGACCAAGCAAATGCTCTTGTGAACCAGGAATGGGGGAGCAGAAAAATGAGATAAATAATTGGATCTAGTAGGATAAGTTATTTCAATCATTGTTGAGATTGTTTCCATCCTCGTTGCATCCTGTTTCTTTTCTTCATAAAATTTTTTTTAATGAGATGCAACACTGAATCTTTCCTTTGTACTCTGCTAGAGGAAATCACTCCCAAAGCACAAGCTGAGCCCTGCCCCCCACCCCAATATGTGTCTATGCGGATGAGCTCCCTTGCTGTGACATGGATCGCTTTTTGTCCTCCAGACTTTTCCTCTCTCAGCAGGTCAGCCTGCAAACACCTAAACAGACCCCATGGCCTGACCTGCCATCAAAGTCCCTCTGGAGTAGACTATCCGAGAGAACAGGCCTGTCCCACAGTCCAGGGACACAGCAGCAAGGACATGGATCATTCCCCGGGGACACTGGCCCAAGGCCTGGCCCCAGGGCATCTCTTGTTCAAACTGCCTGGGCCTCTCTCTGGAAAGACACCAAATGCAAAGAGCCGGCCAGTGTGCGTGTGGAGCCCTGGCTGTGTTTCCATGTCCGTGTGTGAATGCAGGAACTTTGTCACTCTCTGTGTATGCGTGTGTGCACACGTATTTGCAGGCATGGAACAGACAAATCTACCACACGGAGATTGGATGGAGAGAAAAGGCACAGAGCTTTACGCATCTGCCGTGGCCAAAGGCACGTGCCACACGTTTATTAAACAGATGAAGGAGGAGAGAAGGAAGGAATAAATGACTGGCTGGATGAATGAAAAAGGGAGAGTCTCAAATGGAAGGAAGGGGAATGTCTGTTTATCCAAAGTCTAAAGCCAGGAGCTGTTAATCCATGTCCCTGGAAAGAGCTGAACCTTCATCTGAGGTGGTGTAATCACGAAAGTCTTACAGATTTTATAGTTAGACAAACTCGGATGAAAGCTAGCACAAGCAGTTTTGTCTCTCTAGGCGACAATTTCTTTGTCTGTAAATCAGGGACGTCAATTTCTAGTTAATAAGATTGTGCTGAAGATTAAATAAAATGCCATATGGGTTTTAAGTGCCAAGCGCGGTACCTATTATGGGAGAATTTCATAAGTCCTCCCTTCCTTCCTCGCTCCTTTCTTTCCTTCATCCCGATTTCCCTCCCTCCCTCCCTTTCCTTTCCTTTTTCCTTTCCTCCCTCCGTGCCTGCCTTCCTTCAGGAATGTGGTGATGGATTACCTTTCAAGCACCTTACTAGGCATGTTGGTCAAACTACCTCTGACTGGGATGGTGCCTAGGAAGACCAATTTGAAGACAGGAGGATTCTAGTTGGGTTCTAACATCATTTGCAAACTTCAAGCCCTCTTAGGAATTCACTAATGTGATTCACCTCCTTTTATGAGAAAAGGTAATTCTTTGGAAAGAAGACATTACCAAAATAGACTGATTTGGCATTTTTGTCCCTTATGATAGTCGATGACCTTGGATTAGTCCTTTCCCCTTTCTGGTCCTCACTTGTCCTATCTGATGGAGACATTGAATTACATCAGGACTCTTAGAATTCTACAATGCTAGATGAGAATATAGAAATTTGGGTACTGGTGGGGAGGGGCTCAGGGACCAGTGTGCAGGTCCCAGGATGCCACATGGGGCAGAATTTATACAAGGCTTCTCCCCAAACATGCCAGGCCATATAAGATGGGGACACCAAACTTCAGTGCTAAGGCAAATTTAGGGAAAGGAGGGACCTTTGGGAGTCCCAGTCATTGGGAGAGGCTTTCCAGATGTAAGGCATTAGAAAATTAACAGGACAGGAAACAATAAGGTTTGGAGATGATGTGGAGAATTCGAAACACTCATACACTGTTGGTGGGAATGCAAGGTGGTGCAGCTACTTTGGAAAACAGTGTGGGGATTCCTAAAAAAAATTAAAAATAGAGCTACCCTATGACCCTGCAATTGCACTACTGGCTATCTACCCCAAAGATACTGATGTAGTGAAAAGAAGGACCATCTGTACCCCAAAGTTCATAGCAGCAATGACCACAGTCGCCAAACTGTGGAAACAGCCAAGATGCCCTTCAACAGATGAATAGATAAAGAAGATACGGTCCATATATACAATGGAGTATTATGCCTCCATCAGAAAGGATGAATACCCGACTTTTGTATCGATGTGGACAGGACTGGAGGAGATTATGCTGAGCAAAGTAAGTCAAGCAGAGAAAGTCAATTATCATATGGTTTCACTTACTTGTGGAGCAGGAATAACATGCAGGTCAGTAGGAGAAGGAAAGGAAAAGTGAATTGGGGTAAATTGGAGGGAGAGATGTAGCATGAAAGACTGTGGACTCTGAGAAACAAACTGAGGGTTTTGGAGGGGAGGGGGTGGGGGGTGGGAGAGCCTGGTGGTGCGTATTACGGAGGGCACATAATGCATGGAACACTGGGTGTGGTGCACAAACAATGAATCTTGGAACACTGAAAAAATAAAATTAAATTAAAATAAAGTAAAAAAAAAAAAACCTGGATAAAAACAAAAACAAAAACACCCAAACCAAAAAAGAACACCCTTCAGGAATGCTGTCTGTTACTAGAAAGAAACAATAATTATAACAGTGATAACTATGATTTATTCAGCATTCATTCAATTCCAGGACCAGCACTAAGTGCTTTACTTGAAATATCTGGCACAGTTCTTACACAATGTGGGGTCAATGCTGCTACTATTATTCCAGATTGTAGACTGAAAGTGACTTGCCAGGGAAATGGCAAGGTAGGATGTGAACCGAGATCACAGGGCTCCCCAGCTGGTGCTCCCCGCAGCAGCCCTGCCCAGCCCCTCCATGCCCTGTTCCAACCCAGCAGACCTGACCAGCGCCTCTGCTGCCACCACCAGCGCGTCTTCCAGGACCACAGGCGCTGACAATGGGCCCCCTGTGATGCAGACATGGCCCTTTTCCAAATGCCTTTTCATGCATCCTCCCTACCGCCTCTCAGCACCACCCTCAATGGAAGTTGTGATGGGATTAATCCCATTTTGTAGACTAAGACAACAAGACTCTATGGATTTGTTTCTTGTGTAAGATGCATGTAGTAAGTGATAGAGATCATACCACCACACTGAGCTCCAAACAGAGCCGTTTCCTTCAGTGTGACAGGGTAGAGATTGGACTCCCTGCTCATGGTCCTGTCTGCTTTGGCTGCCCCACTCTGTATGCCTGCTGGAAGGTTCCCTGGTGTCATCTGAAACCTGAGAACAGCCCTTGGGTAGATTGGGATTTCTAACCCACATGCCTCAGTTTCAGCTCTCGGCAGAGAGAGCTCAGATGTCATTAATCACTGTTCTGTTTCCATAAATGCTGTCATCTCCCGTCCTAGGCAAAGGCAGGACCCTCCTCCCCCCCGAACCCCCGGGGAGGAGGGGGGAGAAACTCTAGAAACAGAAGCTAAAGCATGCACCCGGTGCCAGACAGGAAGGAAGAAGCTGAGGGTAAGGCCATGTCAGGAGAGTGAAATCTTTAGCACGCCTGTGGGGAAAGAGCTTCGCTTAGAGAATTGTCAGACTATCAGAACCTCCGGGATGAGCTCAACCAGAATTAAATCCTGATGCCCTCTGTTGGTGTTTTCCAGTAATGGTAAAATGTTGGAGATCTAGAAAGGAAGCAACAATCCGTGGGCCACAGATGTAAACCCCATATCCGCACACGGATTCACAAGCACCACGGGTTCACTCTCAGAGCCTGCCACTAGGCTCATGGGCTGTCAGGCATGCAGGGACTTTATCAACGTCCGAGTCTGATCCCTTAATTTTTTGTAGAGGAAGACGCACGCAGAGGCTGTCGGAGGCGTGGTCATTTTCCGGTCAGAAGATGGTAGCCCTTCTGATGGCACAGTGCGAGTGGAGGAGTGCCCGGTCCTTTCCACACGCCGACCCGTCGAATCCCTCGTTCAGCCTCACGTTGTATGTGTTTTCCTCTCCCATTTATGGAGGAGGAGAAGGAGGCGCAGGCATGTCATGGAATATGCCCAAAGTTAGTGAAGCTACTACTTGGCAGGTCTAGGTTGCTATTCCAGGCGGGTTTGGCTCAAGAACCCATGCTGCCTCCCTCTTACTGAGAGCTTCAACTGGCAGTTGGATCTCCTAACCCTCAGTCTTGTGACCTTTACATGAATGTATACAAGATACACACATTTAGTGTTTCCCAGACCGCATGCAGACACAATGAACCGATTTTAGGCTCATGCCTCAGACACCACTGTGGAACATAATGCTTGTTCCAATATAGAACGCCTTATTTTTCCACCTGTGTTTAGAACCATTTGAAAGATAGACCCAGGGCCCCAAAGAGAAAATCAAGTTATCACTACTGTTACTGTTAAGACTCTTGGATTCTGTGGCTTTGGTTTTGTTGCCCAAGTGGGCTCGCCAGAATTTTAGCCCTGAATCGAATCAGCTCACTTGCCACTGCTGCTAGAGAGGCTTCCACCACAGATGAAGAACCTGCCCAACCAAGCTTAGCACATGGCACAAAGCAGCTGAGAACGTGCCTTTGTATGGAGAGGCGACCTGAAAAAAACAACCAACCAACCAACAAGGATATTAAGCTTTGCATGCCCTCCTCTTTCTGCAGAACCCACCAATCAGCTATCTCTTATCCTCCCTGGGGTGGGGGGCGGGGCATCGAGAGGCCAGGAATATGGTGCTAATGGAAGTTCCTCTACACGGAAATGGGAGAAGTTGAGCCCAATGGATTGCACGGTACTGTTATTTCAGATGTCCCCTAATTCAGAGCATATGAAGTTCTGTGTATCATCTGCAAAGATTGCCGAGTAAGTGAGCTCTGTGATTGAGCATCCATAGGATGGCTAGACACCTTTAGAGAGCAATTTTCCAGCTCTGTGTTATAACTAGCATGTCACATCCTAGTTTCCAAGGAGTATTTTTTTCTCCCCATCAACGTATCCCCGTGGGGGCTTGAATTGAATTCCAAAGCATGCCCTTTTGAAGTTTAGACTGGCCTTCCCTTAATTAGTACAAATGACAGGTCCAGCTCTATGTAGATGAGTTATAGAGTGGATTCCTGTGAGCTAAATCACAGCATGAAGGACAGCTTTCACTCTGAGTCCAAATTCACCTGCTTGAAATTCTCTGAAAAGCTTCCGTTTGGGTGGTAACTTGTCAGACCCATTTCTTGTCATAAGTTGCAGGAAAATCAATCCCACTATTTGGGAGTTGGACTCAATCTGAAAGCAATAGGCTTGTCAGATTTAATTATTTCACACTCCACTCACCAAGCCATGAAAGTGTCAATTTCACCTGAGGGGTAATGTGACCAGGGAAGAAAAATCTGCCCAAGTGTGGGAAAACAATAAGTTATGGTTAACAACAACAGCAATGTTTGGAAGTTAAGGGGGGAAAAAAAAAGTTTACCCAGTGAGGAACTAGAGGGTGGGGGCAGACATAGATTTGCAGATTGATTTTCTCTTAATTTTCATCCGAAAAAAATTAGAATTGCAGAAAACATGTGCAGAAAAGGAACCTTGGAAGTTACCACATCAAACTTCTTTAGTTTATCGATACAGTGACTGAGGTGTCTCTGATATTAAGTAACAATATGCATGACTGCCACCACCTCTGGCCACAGCAACAGTAACCAGTGTTGATTCCACACTGATTATGCACCAGTCACTTCTGCAAGGTCTCCTCACCCGTCAGTGGGAGAACAGAAGCCAGAAACCATGTTTTCCAATTGGTACTATTTTTCTACAAAACCAAAAGTAAGCGAGGATAATGTAGAAAATCCTGACAGTTTTCTCTTTTATTCCCCCTTACATACACATACAAAGATACATGCAGGTGATGTTATTGGTTTCCCTCTGGCATTGGCCATGGCACTGAAACCTCCTCCCACAGGACTAATAGAATCAGGACTAATAGATCCCCAGCTCCCCCACTTTCAAAGAAATAAATGTTGAAAATAGAAAGTTTGTGACATAGTATGATGTCTTTTTCTTTTCTCTTTAAGTTTTTGATATGAATAAAAATATAATAAAACTTTGTTATTTTTAACAGTTGGGGGGTTTGGAGGTAGGGGGGTTTAAGATTATTAAACCATAAGATCCAAGATTGTAGGAAATGGTTTGTTCCAAGTTGCTGGGGGCAGGAGACAAGAAAGCAAGAGTTAGAGTAAATAGATCTTTTCTACACAAAACAAAGGAATTAACGTAAATGAGTGTCTCCATTGTAATCTGCAATTTCTTCCAACTCGAGAGTCTAGGAAGGTAGAACAATTGGTTTGTAATGGATCTGATATAGACAGATAGGGCTTTGCCTCTCCCTTCTGGGTACTTTTTCCCTGTGTGACTTTGTCAAGAATTCAACCTCTTTTTTTTTTTAATTGTAGATCTATATATATCTAATAAATATGTATGTATATTTATATATTTTTTATTTTTATTTTATATACTTATATATAATAAAAATTAACATATTATATTATAATTGTAATATAAATAAAATACATTTTATTTATTTATTTATTTATTTATTTATTTTTTAAAGATTTTATTTATTTATTTGACAGAGAGAGAGATCACAAGTCGGCGGAGAGTCAGGCAGAGAGAGAGAGAGAGAGAAGCAGGCTCCCGCTGAGCAAAGAGCCCGATGCGGGGCTCGATCCCAGGACACTGAGATCATGACCTGAGCCGAAGGCAGCGGCTCAATCCACTGAGCCACCCAGGCGCCCCCATTTTATTTATTTATATGTATATATTTAACCATTTTTAAATGTACAATTCATTGGTATTACCTACATTCATAGTGTTGTGCAATCATCACTACTATTTATTTCCAAAACAATTTTATCACCCCAAACAGAAACTGTCTACCCACTAAACAATAACCCCTCATTAATCTTCTCTCCCAGTTCCTAGTAACCTCTAATTTCCTTTTGGTCTCTATGACTTTGCCTTTTTCCACAGAAGTGAAATCGTACAATATGTGCCCTTTTGTGTCTGGTTCATGTCTCTTAGTATTATGTTTTTAAGGTTCATCCATGTTGTAACAGTTGTTAGAATTTCGTTCTTTTTAGAGACTTAATACTACTCCATTGCATGACTATACCACATTTTGTTTAGCCATTCATCTGCTGATGGGCACTTGGGTTATTTCTACCTTTTGGTTGAATAGTGTGCGTTGGTTTGAAACCTTGGCAATTTCCCGGGTGAAATCTGAACCAGGGCCCCCATGTACAGAGAGCAAGGAGAGACTAAAGGAAGAAGCCAACCACTCCAGATTGGTAGGTGGCAGTTTTAATTAGCAAGGGAACTCGCCTACAAGGCCTGTCTTGGGTGGCCACAAGGTAAACAGGTTTCTGCACACACCCACCAGAATCTCAAGTTCATATGGAGGTCTTAACTAGATTCAGTCACACAGATACTGTCCAGATGGTCTTAACAACATATTGCTCTCTCAAGTCTGCATCCTTGAAAACAGCTCCCACTGTGGAACAGGAGGCAGAATGGACATTTGTAGGACAGGGGAGAGGCCACAAAGCCTCTGATTGCCTAGGGCCAGTTTGAGGGTCAACGGGCAGTCATGTTCTCTTGATTACTCCTCCAACAATGCTGTAATGAACACTGGTGTACCCTATGTGTTTGAGTCCATTTTCAATTATTTGGGGCACATCCCTATAAAATGGAATTGCTGAGGCGTATGGTAATTCTGTTTAGCTCTTTGAGGAACCATCAAAATGTATTTCACAGCAACTGCACCATTTTACATCACTACCGGCCATGTACAGGTCCGATTTCTCCACATCCTTGCCAACACTTGTTTTTTGATTTTTTGTTTTTTTTTTTTGTTTGTTTGTTTGTTTTGTTTTGGGTGCCTAGGTGGCTCAGTTGGTTACGCTAATGCCTTTGGCTCAGGTCATGATCCTGGAGTCCCGGGATCGAGTCCCACCTCGAGCTCCCAGCTCCACAGGGAGTCTGCTTCTCCCTCTGACCTTCTCCTCTCTCATGCTCTGTCTCTCACTCTTCCTCTCTCTCAAAGAAATAAATACAATCTTTTAAATCTTTGAGATATTTGAGAGAGAGATCACAAGTAGACAGAGAGGCAGAGAGGAATGGAGAAGCAGGCTCCCTGCTGAGCAGAGAGCCTGATGTGGGGCTCGATCCCAGGACCCTGAGATCATGACCTGAGCCAAAGGCAGAGACTTAACCCACTGAGCCACCCAGGTGTCCCCAAATAAATAAAATCTTAAAATAAAAGTTTTTTTTTTTTTCAATTATAGCCATTCTAACAGATGTAAAGGGGTGTCTTGTAATTTTGATTTGTGATTCTTTCTTGAAGTTACTCAACCTATTTGAACTTCAGGATTGCCATTTACAAAATGGTTAGAATGCTGATTATTTTGTAGATGTTTGTGAAAGAAGATCATATTAAAGGGGGGGGGGGTTAAAGGGGGGAGAAAAACCATGAGAGATTGTGGACTGCTAGAAACCAGCTGAGGGTTTTAGAGAGGAGGGGGTAGAGGGGTGGGTGAGCCCGGTGATGGGCATTAAGGAGGGCAGGTATTGCACGGAGCACTGGGTGTTATATGCAAATAATGAATCATGGAACACTACGTCAAAAACTAATGACATGGGACGCCTGGGTGGCTCAGAGGGTTAACCCTCTGCCTTCAGCTCAGGACATGATCCTAGGGTCCTGGGATCGAGTCCCACATCAGGCTCTCTGCTCAGCAGGGAGCCTGCTTCCCCTACTCTCTCTGCCTGCTGCTCTACCTACTTGTGATCTCTGTCAAATAAATAAATTAAAAAGAAAAAAAAATAATGACACACTGTATGGTGACTAACATAATAAAAATAATAATAAAAATTTTAAAAATAAAGGCAATGGTTATAAATAAAGTTTGGTCTTAATTTTATGAATAAAAAAAGATGATCGTATTGTCTGAAACATAGTAAAACTCAGTAAAGGATAGATGAAGGCACTGATGCTGTTGGGGGTGTTGATGGCTTTGCCCATCCAACTGTTGCCTCCTTTGGGAATATCCTTCCTTCTCATATTCCCAGGTGTTCAAGCTGTATCCATCCTCGTGCCTATTCACACGGGAGTAAGGAAATCTGCATCTGTAGTTACAGGAGTGATACTGGGGTCCATCTTTTGTTGGCAAGATTTAAAGGGACAGCAACCTCTGCTCATGTTTATGCTTCCTCTTCTTTATTCACCAGAAATGGGAAAAACCATTTCTAGCATTCTAATTCCTTTCATTTAAAATATTAATTAAACAATGGATGCCTGTGTGGCTCAGTTGTTTAAGTGTCTGCCTTTGGCTCAGGTCATGATTTCAGGATTCTGGGATGAAGCCCCACCTCAGGCTTCCTGCTCAGTGGGGAGTCTGCTTCTCCCCCCCCCCCTGCTGTGTAAGCACTCTCTCTCTCTCTCTCGCTCGCTCGCTCAAATAAATAAATAAGATCTTTATAAAAGTATTAAACAAGATACCATTGAGAAACCACCCCCCCTTTTTTTCATAGAGTATTTTATTTTGTTTCCTAGATGATATGAAAGATTTAGGTATTTTCACTCCATTTCTAATCTACTGAGGCAAGATATGAGCAAGGACCAGATGGACACTATTTTGCAGCATAATGATAGGAACTTTCCAGAACTTCTTGTGAGTGTTTTAAATTACAAGATGCCAAGAGTCACAAGGAGAAGAAAACTTTTTGGACAAGACCTTTGAGTACAAACTATCTCTGATCTAGAAGCCATGGTTCCTTATAGTTTTGCTTCTCTGCCTCTTTGGAACATTCTTTCACTGCTTAAATTCATTAATGAGGAGATGAGTTGATGTATTTGAAACATTTAGATCAGCACCTGTACTTCTATTAGGTGGTGAGAGTGTTGATTTGATTATTATCATGGTTGTAGCATTCATCTTGCTGCGCTACGGTGTTGGAGCAAATGAAATGAGGGAGGCTTACAAATGATGTGATGGGAAAATTGCTCCTTGATAATCAATAGAGTGGGATAATGTTTTGAATTACTAACATGTTCTTACATTGCTTTACCTGCTGTGGTTCTTCCTTGGAACCAGGGGCAAGGACATTTTCCCTTCATATTTTTGGGGAAGCATTGTTCTGGTAGAGTGTGGGCAACAAAAGAAATCAGGCCTCAGCCTTTGAGGTTCAGAGTGAAATTTTGGAACTTACAGCTTTAATAATGATGAAAAAGAAACTGATTTTGTATTTCAGGATTCTGGACACTAAAAATAAAAGGTCCAAAGATTTGTTGTTCCCATGATGCCAGAGGCCACAGTGGGCTAAACACAATCACCTAGGGTTCTGGAAAGACAAGCTTTGGCCAAAGCTACGAGGGTGAGTTGAATCTTTATTATGGTAAAGATTCATTCGTGGGAAACTTGGATCACCTTTTGCTTGGAAAATTCACTGATCACTTTTGGCAGTAAGTGATACATTCTTTTTTTCTTTTTCTTTTTTTTTAAAGGATTTTATTTATTTATTTGACAGACAGAGATCACAAGTAGGCAGAGAGGCAGGCAGAGCGAGGAGGAAGCAGGCTCCCTGCCTAGCAGAGAGCCAGATTCGGGGCTCAATCCCAGGACCCTGGGATCATGACCTGAGCGAAGGCAGAGGCTTTAACCCACTGAGCCACCCAGGCGCCCCAGTAAGTGATCTATTCTACCCCCAATTTCCTAGTTAATGTGTTTGAACTTTCCTTAGAGTACTTAATAATTTCATACATTTTGTTATATTAGTTGACTTATGTGACTTATCTTTCTTCTTAATCTTCAGGACCCTGGAAACCAGGAATTGTAGCTTGTAAGTGTTACAATGCATACAAAACTTCATAGTGCAGATGAAACACTTGGGGGTACTAATACAGATCACTCATCTCTACTTAAAGAGATTCTGATTCAGTAGATCTCAGACGGCATCTAAGAATCTATTCTATAAGCAATCATCTCAGGAGATCCTATTGCAAGTCTAAAGACCGCATTTACAGAAACACTCCTTTGTGACATTGAAAATTATGTCTTGCACACAAAATGTATGCAGTAAGTGGGTGCTGAATTAATTTAAGAGTAGACGAAGGCATTGACAACTTCAAGAATTCCTCTTTTTGGCAAGTGTTATATCTGAAGAGAAGCTTAGGGAGATAAAATGTGATTGATTATCTCCCACTCAATCAAATTCCTTCAGTGCCAGGAACTTCTTTACCATAATCCTGCTGGGTCATTTACACAAGAGGAAACTGAGGCTCAGAGAGTCAATCTCTTGCTCAAACTTAATGAGCTAGTAAGTGACTTCACATCCTGACTCATCCTATTTTAAAACCCAAGCCTTTTTCCTTTCTCCAGGCTCCTCAGGGTACAGGGCTCAGATGCCACAGCTCAGAAAATGACCTCTCACAAGGGTACAGAGAAAGGCATTTAACCTGTGTGTGCCTTAATTTACCATTTGCAAAATCAGGGGAAAAACGCTTAATTAAATAGGGTGTATTATGGGAATTAATCAGTAGAGGTTTGAAATGGGAGGTGAAAATGTAAAGGCATCTAATCATACCATCATTATTACGAACAATAATAACATCGTCAATGTTGGCTTCATAATTTAACCCACGGAGCATTGAACTACCAGCTCTGATTATTATTATTGATAATTAATAAGGATAAGACATGAGGTTAATGAGGGTTCCTTGTGGGTTTAAATCTCTACAGGGTAGGAGGAGAAGAAAATTCTTTTTTTTTTATTCCAAATGTAAATGGATTTGAATCTGTTGTCTATTTTTGTGTTTCTTGATCTCTCCCTTAAAATTCCCTGAGGCCCACTTGGAATAATGGAGTAAATGAGTCAGTCTGTGAAAACCAGTTTTAAAGCCCACAGTGGTGGCAGCTGCAACACATGGTAGTTGAGACAGTGGCTCATCAGGGAAGTGTTGGTTCAATCCAAGACTTGGCTTTTTTCTGGAATTCAGAGGCAAGTGCTTGAAGGAAAGATAACCTCCTATAAATGTGAGCCTAGGAGTTAGGAAACAGCAGAGAGATCTCTGGCTCCATGAATAACCAGTCTCCAAGTTTAGCAAACTTGTAGCATCCTGGAATCTGATCTGCAAAACAGGGGTGATAGGCCTCGTTCAGCCTGCAAAGCTGCTCTGGGGATCAAAGACCAGCAGTCCTATGAAAGTCCTTCTGGTCATTTGCTCAATTTGCAAAGGAGGTCAGAAAGAGGAAGCAAGGAATTGGAATCCTAGATACACATGCCAATTGTGTGTCTTATTGATGGATTCATAGTGAGTTATAAAGTCAGAGGAATGACCTGGGTCTAGTGTTGGAACTTGCTGCTCCAGAACGATGTCTATAATGCTCAGAAATCAGGCCACCCGGATGAGACACTGTCACCCAGGGCTGAGATTATCTCCCTGAGAATGTGGTAACCCTCTCCGGTGCAGCAGCAACTCTGGTAACTTGATCACTTGTTAATGGGAAGCTTTTTAAAATTTAAATTCCATTGATTAATATATAATATATTATTGGTTTCTGAGATAGAGTTCAGTGATTCATCAGTCTTCTATAACACTAGTGTTCATTACCTCAAGGACCCTCCCTAATGTCCATCACCCAGTTACCCCATCCCCCAACTTCCTTCCCCTCCAGCAACCTTCAGTTTGTTTCCTATGATTAAGAGTTTCTACAGTTTCTCCCTCTTTGATTTTATCTTGTTTTATGTGACACACACATACATACACACACAATGGAATACGACTCAGCCATCAAAAAAAAAAAAAATGAAATCTTGCCATTTGCAATGACGTGGTTGGAACTAGAGGGTGTTATGCTAAGCAAATCAGAGAAAGACAACTATCATACTATCTTACTTAAATGTGGAATTTAAGAAACAAAACAAGAGGATGGGGAAGAGGGGAAAAATAATACAGGAAGCTTGTTATTGAATACATTTCTTAAACATAAGTTTACCAGAGAAGTGGTAATTTTTTTTCATCTATTCTAAACTCAGCGCCATACCATAAAATGCCAATTAGCATTTTGGACATTTAGGAAGCATAGTTTTAGTGGTAAAAACTTGTAGAGTGAATGCAAACATGGCTACAATTCTTTACCCTTCCTTGAATGCACAGTATTCACAATATGACTTGGCTATCCCCCAAAACAAAATGGAGTCTGGTCCCTTTTCCCTTGAGTGTGGCCATGCAACCTAAACAAGCTCAGAGAATACGATGGGAGTGACAGTACAATGCTTCTAAGTCTCAGCCTCATGGAGCAAACACAGTTTGCTCACTTTCTTTGGGAACCTAAACATTGGCCATATCAAGAGCTCCAACTTTTGGAGGATCAGACTCCTTATAGAGGAGAACCCAGCTGAAGCCATCCAAGAACTATTTATAGCCATCAGCATGGTCTGGCACATGGTGGATAGCACACGTACGAGTAAGGCAAGTTAAGACAAGTGGAACCACTCTGAGGGCGCCCGGATGGCTCAGTCTGCCTTTGTCTCAGGTTATGATGCTGGGGCCCTGGGATCAAGCCCTGCATTGGGGTCCTGGGGAGTCTGCTTCTCCCTCTCCCTGGTACCCTGCCTTTCCAACCCCCCATTCATACTCTCTCATGCACACTCTCTCTCTATCTCAAATAAATAAATAAAATCTTAAAAAAAAAAAGGAAACACTCTGCCACTCTCTTGATAGACAAACTCAAGAACAATAATAATATTTGTAGTTTTAGGCCATTAAGTTTGAGATGGTTTGTTAGGCAATGGTTGCTAACTCCTATAAGCACACAATGGAGATCTTCAAAACTAACATTGTGTGTGTGTGTGTCTGACTTTATACAAGGAAAAAATAGTAAAGGGAAAAAAATACTCACCAAGCTTGAGTTTACCAGCAACCCAATTTGCCTAATCTCTAGTTGTGCTTTAAAAATTTTTAAATTGTGATAAAATGTCTAATTGCAATTTTATTGTTCATAGTAGAAAAGATCTCAACCACTTACAGAGTTGAAGTAAGAGACCATGAAATGACCTATTTATCTCTTGTTTCATCTAGAAGCCAACCGTCTTACTGGCCACCTGCTCTGTGCCACAAGTGTTGGTAGGTGCTACGATGTAAAGCCAACTAACGCATGTTTGACATTTCATTTTTAGTGAATTATTCTTTGGAAATCTCCTTCGAAATATCCCTAGAAGTGAGGCCATATTAAATTGACCTCAACGACCAATACAGATGAAATTCTCTGTGTATATTCACTTAACCCCCGCCCCCTCATTGATGATCAGTTTCCTCATTTGAAAAGCAAATTTGGGGAGCCCAGTTCTCTTCCGTCTCTCGATTACTTGATGTAAATAGGTTTCCTCACTTTTGTTCCTGGATCATCTATGACTCATACAATGATGACATGGTTACCAATGACTTAACTCAAAGCAACGGCATTCTAATGCTGACAATTTTGGATACCGGATTTCAGCTCCAACACGTATCATTTCAGTTTGACAGTAAGAAAAAGACAGACAAACTGAAAATCAATGACTTCTCTTGGGCCCGCTAGAGAACTGAGGCTGTGGGGCAAACTGCCACTCTCAAATCTGGAGAAATGCTTTCATCCAGAAAGACACAGCTAGACCTCCAGTAAAAGCTGTTGGAGCCACATACTGGGAGGAACACTGTAATGATAATTTCGAAGAACTGCTGGTAGCTGAGTCGGGCCCAGCATGGGAGTGAAAAATGCCAGGAAACTTCAAACTTAGGGCACCCTTTACAGTTTTACGGGCCTTACCTCCAGGACCCACCCTCCTCCCCCCACCGCGGCCCCCACCACCAGATTCTCATTTTGAAGACCTAGGAAGAACCCCTTGTGTCTCTGGCAGGGGGATGATGGTAAGGGATAAGTAATCAGTATAAAATACTCCCAGAGCCCTTCCATAACAAAAGCCGACACTTCAGCCTAGATGACTAGCCTCATTTTTGGAAGGGTTAAGGCATTCCTATTACTCTAGCCCTTGGAGCACCCCTGATTTCACCTAAGGGAGAAGGAGAATGGCTAGTCCAGAAGGATCTGGGATTCAAGGAAATTGAGAATGCTTCTGTCGGGAAAGGGAATAGAAGAGAAGTGGGGGAAAAAAAGTTATAGCACTTGGGAGGCACCTGTGAAGGTCATTGCCCTAAGACACAACCCTCAGAAAAACACTGAGATTTAATGAGAAAATTTTAGAGAGTGCCTGTGGTATCTGAGCATTGGCATACCACCGCTAAGATAGCCACACCTTAATCCCCAGAGCCTGTGGATATGTTACCTTACATGGTAAAAGGGACCTGCAGCTATGATATAATTAAACAATCCTAACATGGGAGATTATCTGGGGTTTTCCTAGTGTGTCTTAAATTTAATCATATGGATCCTCATAAGAAGGAGGAAAAAGGTCAAAGCAGGAAGACGATATGAAAGAGAAGCAGAAGTTGGAGTAATTCAAGGAATAGGTCACCAGCCAAGAAATGTATGCAGTCTCCAGAAGATAAAAGTCAAATGAGGGGTACCTGGGTGGCTCAGTGGGTTAAGCTTCTGCCTTTGGCTCAGGTCATGACTTCAGGGTCCTGGGATGGAGCCCCGCATTGGGCTCTCTGCTCAGTGGGGAGTCTGCTTCTCTGCAACTCCCCTGCCTGCCTCTCTGCCTACTTGTGATCTCTTTCTCTCTGTCAAATAAATAAAATTTTTAAAAAAATTATTCATTTGTGAGAGAGAAAGGAGTGTGAGCTGGAGGGAGAGGGAGTTAGAATCTGAAGCTGACTCAGAGTCCGACATGGGGCTTGATCCCAGGACCCCATGAGATGGTGACTTGAGCTAAAACAAAGAGCTGGCTGCTTAACTGTTCCACACACCCCCAGTTACAAACTTCTGACCTCCAGAACTGTAAAAGAATACTTCTGTGTTGTTTTAAGCCACTAAGTTTAGTTTACTAAGCAGCAAGATACTAATACAGCTTCCCCTCCCCTACAACTGACTATCATACCAACTGGAGTACAGTGTAGTGATAGTGGGTTACACACGAAGCAGCTAAGAGGCGCAGACTTTCTCTGAGGAATAGTACTTAAGGAAGCCCTAATTCAAGAGACAAGACAAAAACGAGGACACTAGAGGAATTAGAAGCTCCTAGAACCTAAAGCTACACTAAACACTAAACACAGTCCAATTCTTAGCCAGACCACCATAAATCATCACATTAAGAGCCTATTTACTACAGTTCTTGTTATCTGATGCAACACATCTGCCTTTCAACAACAACAACAAAAAAATCACAAGCTATAATGAAAAGTAACAAAAAACGTGGTCTGAAGTGACAAAGCTAGCATCAGAAAAGACTCAGATATGACATAGCTGTTTGGGGAACTATCAGACAGGAATTTAAAATAACCCAAGTGAGGGGGCGCCTGGGTGGCTCAGTTGGTTGCACGTCTACCTTTGGTTCAGGTCATGATCCTGGAGTCCTGGGGTCCACGAGTTCCTCCTCTGGCTCCCTGCTCAGCAGGGAGTCTGCTTCTGCCTCTTCCTGTCACCCTTCTGTGCTCTCTTTTTCCTTCTCACACTCTCTCAAATAAATAAATAAAATCTTAAAAAAATTAAAAACAACAACAAAACAATGCAGGTGAATATGTTAAGAACTCCAACAGAAAAGGCATACAACATACAAGAACAGATGGAGACTGTACCTAAAGAGATGGAAACTGGACAAAGAAGAGGAATTTAAGTCTAAAACAAGCAGAAGAAAAAGAATAATAAAAATTAGAGCGGAAATCAATGAAATTGAAAACAGGAAAAAAAGTATGGAAAAAATCCACAGATCCCCAAACTGATTCTTTTGAAAGGATCAATAAAGTTGATAAACCTTTGGCCAGGCTAACCAATAAAAAACAGAGAGAAGACATAAATTACCAATAATATCAATTTAGAATAGGTAATTTACTAATATTAGAAATGAAGGAGAGGTCATGAATATTGATCCCATGAACATGAAGAGGGAACTAAAGGAATATTATGAAAAAAAATTTTATGGCCAAAATTTAATAACCGAGATGAAGTGGACCAAATCCTTGAAATATTAAAAAAAAAAAAAAACCTTCACACAGAGAGAAATATATGACCTGAATATACCTTTATCTATTAAAGAAATTGAATCAATAATAAGCAACCTTCTGAAAAAAAAATCACCAGGCCCAGATGGTTTCACTGGTGAATTCTACCAAAGATTCCAGGAAGAAATAATATCAGTTCTCCACAATGTCTTCAATAAATATAAACGGATGGTTGGGGGAGAGGAGGGAACATTTGCAGATTAACTCTATGAAGCCAGCATTACCTTAATACCAAAACTGAACAAAGACATTACAAGAAGAGATAACTATAGACTGGTATCTTTCATGATCATAGATGTGAAAACTCTTAAGCAAATAATAGCAAATAAATTCCAACACTGTGTAAAAAGAATGACATACTATGACCCAATGGAATTAATTCCAGGTATGTAAGTCTGATTCAGCCATTGAAATCAATGTTACCAACAATATAAACGGACTAAAGAAGCAAAAATATAGGATCATACCAACTGATACTAAAAAGCAGTAAAAAAATCTAAAACTAATCCATGATAAAAGCGCTCAGAATATTAGGGATAGAGAAGAATTTCCTTAGCTTGATAATGTACAGCTACAAAAATCCCGCAGCAACATCATACTTAATGTTGAGAGATAGGGCACTTTCTTTTTAATATTGGGAGCAAGGCAAGAATGTTCTCTCTCACCACATCAATTCAACATCATAATGGAAGTACCATCTGGTGCAATCAGAAATGAAAGAGCCATAAAAAGCCCATAGATTGGGAAGAAGTGAAACCATCTTTATTCTCTGATGACATGATTTCTATGTAGAAAATCCCAAACAATATTTAAATATTTAAAACAATATTTAAAATCATGAAACTAGTACATGATGATAGCAAAGTTTAAAGATAAAGAATAATATACAAAATCAACAGTTTTCCTATACACTAGTAATGAATTTTACTATTAAAAATACCATTTACAGGGCACCTGGGTGTGTCAGTCGGTTAAGCGACTGCCTTCAGCTCAGGTCATGATCCCGGACTCCCACCTCCGCAGGGAGTCTGCTTCTCCCTCCGACCTTCTACCCTCTCATGCTCTCTGTTACTCACTCACTCTCAAATAAATAAATAAAATCTTTGAAAAAAGAAAAAGGGGCGCCTGGGTGGCTTGGTGGATTAAGCCTCTGCCTTGGCTCGGGTCATGCTCTTGGAGTCCTGGGATTGGGTCCCGCATCGGGCTTTCTGCTTGGCGGGGAGCCTGCTTCCTCCTCTCTCTCTGCCTGCCTCTCTGCCTACTTGTGATCTCTCTCTGTCAAATAAATAGATAAGTAAATCTTAATAAAAATAAAAAAAGAAAAAAGAAAAAGAAGAGAATGTTACGATTTTAAAAATATACCATTTATAATAGCACCCACAAAATGAAATATTAAATATAAATCTAGCAAAATATATTATAATATCGTATGTGGAAACTACAGAACACTTAGGAAAGAAATAGAAACAGAGACAAATAAATGAAGAAATATTTCATATTCATAGTCTGGAAGATTCAATATTGTTAACATGTCAGATTTTCCCAGCTTGATCTATAGATTCAATGCAGTTAATAACCAAAATCCCAGCACAGTATTCTGTAGATATTGCAAAATTCTTTCTAAAGTTGAGGCAGAAAGGCAAAAGACCTAGAATAACCAATCCAATACCAAAGAAGAATGAACTTGAAAGATTCTACTCCCTAGCTTCAAGTCTTAGTATGAACCTACTATAATCAAGACAGTTTGGAAGAAAACTGTGGAAGAAAGTAGATTGAGCAACAGGATAGAAAGACCCCAAAAGAGACTTGCAGGAACAGAGTCAACTTATCCTTGACAAGAATGCAAAGGCAATTTAATGAAGAAAGAAAGACTCATCTTTCAACAAGTGATGATGGATCAAGTGGACATCCCTTTGTAAAACAAACAAAAGACAAAAACAAAACAAGAATCTAGGCACAGGCCTAGCACAAAAATTAACTCAAAACGGATTATACACCTAAATTTAAATGTAAAAATATAAAACTTCTAGAAGCAGGGGAAAATCTATATGACCTTAGATTTGAAGATGAGTTTGTGGATGTCATAAAAAAGAAAAAAATAATAACAAAAGAATGATCCGTAGAAGAAGAAAATTGATGTTCGGCTTCATTAGACTTTAAAAAAAAAAAAAAATCCACCATGTAACACATTCTTTAGAGAATGAAAAGACAAACCACAGCCTGGGAGAAAATATTTGCAAACCACATATCTGAACTTGTTTCCAAATATACAAAGAACTCTCAAAAATGGGGCAATAAGAAAACAAATCAATTTAAAAATAGGAAAGTTCTGAACACGTCTTACCAAAGAAGATACACAGATGGCAAGAAAGCATATGAAAAGATGCTCCACACAATTTATCATTAGGAAAATGCAAATTAAAACATGAAACCACTGAACACCTTTCAGAATGGCTACAATACAAAAAGTTGACAAATACCGATTTCTGGCAAGAATGATAAGTGACAAGAACTCTCATTCATTGTTGGTGGGGATGGAAAATAATACAACCACCTTGGAAGACAGTTTGGCAGTTCCTTACAGAAGCTAGACATAGCCTTCTCATACACTTCAGCAGTCTCACTCGTAGGTATTTACCCAACTGACTTAAAAACTTAAGCCACAATAGCCAAACTATGGAAAGAACCTAGATGTCCATCAACAGATGAATGGATCAAGAAGATGTGGTGTATATACACAATGGAATACTATGCAGCCATCAAAAGAAATGAAATCTTGCCATTTGCAACAACATGGATGGAACTAGAGCGTATCATGCTTAGCGAAATAAGTCAAGCAGAGAAAGGCAACTATCATATGATCTCCCTGATATGAGGAAGTGGTGATGCAACATGGGGCCTTAAGTGGGTACGAGAAGAATCAATGAAACAAGATGGGATTGGGAGGGAGACAAACCATAAGTGACTCTTAATCTCACAAAACAAACTGAGGGTTGCTGGGGGGAGGGGGTTTGGGAGAAGGGGGTGGGATTATGGACATTGGGGAGGGTATGTGCTTTGGTGAGTGCTGTGAAGTGTGTAAACCTGGTGATTCACAGACCTGTACCCCTGGGGATAAAAATATATGTTTATAAAAAATAAAAAATTAAAAAAAAACTTAAGCCACACAACAACTAGCATTTAAATATTTATAGCAGCTTTATTGATAATTGCCAGAAAACTGATATCAACCAAGATGTCTTTCATTATGTGAATGGATAAACACGTTATGGTACGCTTGTGCAGAGGAATACTATTGAGTGATAAAAGGGAGTGAGCTTTCTGGCCGAAGACATGATTGAATCTTAAAACAGCTAAGTGAAGGATGCCAATCAAAAAAGGTTGCATACTGTACCATTCCATTTATAAAATATTCTGGAAAAACAAATCTACAGAAATGGTAAATAGAGAAGTGGTTGCCAGAGATTTGAATGGGGAGGGGCCATACAGGTGAAGCACAGGCATATTTTAGGACAATGAAACTGTTCTGTATAATACTCTAATGGTAGATATATGACATTAGGTATGTGTCACAACACATAGGACTTTATAGCACAGGGTGTGAACCTCAGTGCATGCAAATTTAAAAAATAATATGGGAGTTCAGAGAATCCCAGGATGAAGGGCAGGGTATCACAAGAGAGTCTAGCTGTATTGCAAATACATGAAACAATCTCACTGAAAGGAGTTGTGGTGGGGAGGATGTATTAATCTAGGTAACCTTGGAAATGAGTGGAGTACCTAAGACTAAAGGCAAAAGGAACTGTACGTAAGCACTGCGCTCCAGTTGAAAATGTTGTTTTCCATGGAGGTCCCAATTAACAAGTCTATCACCTCGACTATACTCTACTATACACACTGAAACTGAAAAATTAAGTAAATGATGGCCGATAGTAGGAGCCAGGTTTCTCACTGTTGGAGGGGAAGATTACAGACAAGCAAGAAGCAGCTAGAGTAATACATGTGGATCAGAGTTAGCAACATCAGGATGGACTCATGTTGCTTAAATGGATACAGATGGTTGCACAGAACTATTTATAGATGTGTGTACATACAAGGGTTAAAACACCATGTATGTTTCCTGGCTCAGTCAACTGAAGGGCTCCATAAGATGAAACCCCAGTAGTATCAAGCATATGTAGTGCTCATAAATTAGTTTCTAATACCATTTTCCAGTAAAAGTAACCCAGGCTCCTTGGAGAAGAGTCTGACTTGAAGACTGGCAGGAAATGCACAAGGTAGGACTGGAAAGTCTCATAATACTAGAAACGAAACCACACACATACACACGCACGCACGCACACACACCCATCCCAATCGGGACATGTCAAGGGGACACAGGAGCCAATTGTAAGAGTTCCCAATGACCAATTCTGGAACAATATGAACAACAAAAGAAACTTTATGTGATATTGAATTACAGCCTAAAGTATAAAATAAATATCCATGAGTCACGTTGATTTAAATAAATGATTTAAGTACATAAATAAATGGGGGAATGTGGCCAGATCTCCTAAGCAGAAGAATCTCAAATGATGTTTGTAGAAAATTATGTATGGGAAAGGGGTGGGGGAAGGGGAAAAGCCTGGAAAGAGAGAAAGGGCAACAGTATAGAAGAGAAACCTGGAAAGCACTCTGAGCCCTGTGATCAAGCTGAACATTATCAGTGATAAGTCATGTTGATAACATGCACCCTTGATAGGAGGTGATGAAAATGACATTTCATCTCTGTGATCTTCCTCTCCAAAACCCCAGTCCAATCATGAGAAGAACATCAGACAAATCCCAACTGAGGGACATTCTATGAAATACCTGAACAGTCAAGGTCATCAATACTGTCAAGGTCATCCAAAACAGTGAAGAAAACGTAGAGAGACCTGATGAATGAATGTAATGTGGAAATATGAAACAGAAATAGAGTATTATGCCTCCATCAGAAAGGATGAATACCCAACTTTTGTAGCAACATGGTCGGGACTGGAGGAGATTATGCTGAGTGAAATAAGTCAGGCAGAGAGTCAATTATCATATGGTTTCACTTATTTGTGGAGCATAACAAATAACATGGAGGACATGGGGAGTTAGAGAGGAGAAGGGAGTTGGGGGAAATTGGAAGGGGAGGTGAACCATGAGAGACTATGGACTCTGAAAAACAACCTGAGGGTTTTGAAGGGGCGGGGGGGGGGTGGGAGGTTGGGGTACCAGGTGGTGGGTATTAAAGAAGGCACATATTGCATGGAGCACTGGGTGTGGTGCAAAAACAATGAATACTGTTATGCTGAAAAAAAAAAAGAATATTAGGTAGAAACTAAGAGGACTTGGATAATGTATACATAGTAATTAACAATAACATTAATATTAATGTATTAATTGTGGCATGCTAATTAGTTGTTAATAATAAGGAAAACTGGGTGTGGGTTAAATGAGAACTCTGTACTAGCTTTATAGTTTTTGTATAAATCTAAAAGTATTCTAAGATTTTATTCATCTAAAAAATGCTGGGAACTCCAATAAGGTTGGAGAGGTGAGTATTTTTTAAGTAGGAGAGGAAGCCAAGGTGATCAGCATAGGTGTGGGTACTGTCCAGTTTAGTATGGGACAGATCTGGGTTCTGAGGTCAATCCTGTTACTTTCTGGATATGTGGCCGCTGAGCATCTAGTTTAAGGTTTATTTCCTCATCTGTTAATTGGGCATCATACAATGTTTACCCCTGAATTCTATAAGGCATGTGGCCCATATACCAGAGAGCTGTGGCTAGAGCTAGAACTGCCATTCTCATTATGACTTGACTCTTCTCGGTTTGGCTCTCTATGCTGATAAGCAGCCTCCATGGGGTCGATATCTGTGATGTATTTGGTTTTTTGTTTGTTTGGTTTTTTTTTTTTTTGTAGATTTTTGTTTGTCTTTGCTTTTTTTTTAAAAAAAATATTTATTTGCAAGAGAGAGAGAATGAGAGAGGAAGCACTTGTGGGGAGAGGGAGAGTGAGAGGCACACACCCCACTGAGAAGGGAGCCAGATGCTGGGCTTGATCTCAGGACTCTGAGATTATGACCTGAGTGGAAGGCTGAGCTGAACCAACTGAGCCACCCGGGTACCCCTGTGGTACATCTAGATGACCACTGCAGTAAGAAAGTCCTTCCTTGTATTCAACTCAAATCTAGCCTGCTGTCCTTCAAACATGTCCCCTCTTGGGGACACAGAAAGCAGATGTTCCCCTTTCCCTGAACAAAGACATTGATTATTTAGTCAGATTTCTATGCAGACTTAGGACTTCTTGTCTGTCTTTTGCATCCTTGTGCACTGGTCCTATTATTATTACAACTGAAAAACACTTGAGGCTGAAATACTTATTATGATGCTATAAATAACTGTTCAATTGTTTTCCTTTTTTTTTTTTTAAAGATTTTATTTATTTATTTGACAGAGAGAAATCACAGGTAAGCAGAGAGGCAGGCAGAGAGAGGAGGAAGCAGGCTCTTCGCAGAGCAGAGAGCCCGATGTGGAGCCCGATCCCAGGACCCCGGGATCATAACCTGAGCCGAAGGCAGAGGCTTTAACCCACTGAGCCACCCAGCCACCCCTCAATTGTTTTCCTTTTTACAAAACAACAGACATTCGCTAGGAATCAGAAAGAATTAAAAAGCACCTATAATGCCCATAGTCAGAAAGTTTTACAAACTGCTTTCAAGAACTTACATGTTCCTTGTAAACACACAATCGTGTTTCTGTACCTAAATATTGTCACTCAGATAATTTCTAATTGCTGCATAGAATTCCACGTATGATGACTGTGCTATAGTTTCTTAGTTGAATGGCTTGCTTTTGGTGTTTGGGGAGCTTTATTTTATTTACTTATTTTTATATTATAAGTAGTTTGGTGATGGACATCCTTGTAATTAAACCTTTATGTATGTTTTTGATTATGTCCTTGGGGTGGTGTGTTATTTGTCATTGTTGCTTGGCGTCATCAGGATCCTAAGATCAGCACTGTTCTTAGGACAGAGGAAGAGGGAGATGGAAGGTGGGAGGTAAGGGGGTTCAGAATGAATACTTGCATAATTCAGAGTAAAACAAAACAAAACAAAACATGACTTGTGTTAATGCGAGGTTGGGCTTTGAACCTCAGTGTCTACATGTCTGCTTTATTCTGGTGGCAAAGATTCCAGCCACTGTGCCCTTTGTAGTCAGTACGCGTGGCTATTAATCTCCGTAATGCACACTAGCAGTGTGACTCGTTATAACCATCTGTAAAATGGGGTTGTCTTGGGAAAAGTAAGAGGAAAAATAATACGTGCAATTCTTGCACCTGACACAAGCTCCAGAAGCAATGGATGGCCTCACCGGAGTGATGCTTGAGCCTTTCCCCATTCTACATCGAGACATTTTCACCCTCAACTTTAGGCAGTTTATCATATCCAGGCAATATTTTCCTTCTGAGAAAATCAAAAGGACATTTTTCTCCTTCTCCCTCTTTCTGTGTACTCACAGCCTTAGGCCCTTCTCAGACTCCTAGGACCACAAAGTCACTTCCCTTATAATCAGGACTAGAAGAATATCTGTCCCCGAAAAACAGGGTTTTAATTCACCAAGGGTGCCCTAATACCCCGGTGTCCAAAGTGCTTTATCTGGCTTTTTTTTAGCCAATACATGAGTAAAGAAGCAAAGGCTAGATGCTATGCAGAGTAGAAATCTAATAAGCCCTGAAAAATTCACATTCTGTTTCTTCCGCCTCTTTTTTGGGGGAGCTACCCAGTTTTCAGCAAGTTTCAGCTTCACGTCAGATGGGACCTGAAAGAAAGGACATAGGCTGGGTTGTCAGGCACATCAGTCAGACACACCCTACGTCTCTGCTGCTTACTAGCTTTGGCATCCTGGGCAAGTTAATTGGGGTCTCTGAGCCTTCATTTCCTTAAACGCACAACAAGGGCAGTAACAGCTAATTGGTAATAAGTTCCTGATTCATGTAAGATGCAGAGCAGGTGCCTGGCACATACTCACTACTCTTATCACAAACTTTCCTTACTACACCTGTATTAAAGTTATCCGAGGAGCCAGAGAAAACTCTCCATCAGGATACCCCTCTGTGTGCGCTTTCCAGCGTGCTTTAGCTAATTAACAGTTGCCTAAAAACCCACCTGATTAGACTCACTCCTTCATTCATTTACTTAGCCTGTGCCAGGAATTATGCTGGGCACTGAGAATGCCAAAATGAACAAGGCATTCCCTGCCCTGAGGGAACTCAGAGCCTAGTGTGGGACATGGACGAGGTGACCTGCACTTATAATTCCGCAACAAAGGATTTGTGTGACAGAGGAACGTGCAAGGGCTTGGCAGGGTATTGAGCAGGTTGCTTAACCCAGCTTTGGGGACAGCAGAGCTGAGTTTGATAATCCAGTATGAATTAGGCTGATATAAGTTAAATCCTGTGGTTTAACTTTATGACAAATCCGGAAAAATAGAGAGTTTTATTTGACAAAGGTAGAACGTAAGGTCCAAAGAGATTGATTTATCTAAAATGACCCCAAATGGTCGCAAGCCAATCAAATCCAAAGGAACCTGGCCCCAAAGCTCCAGGCTTTCCCCTGTGCCACACTGCCCCTTGCAGACTCAGAAAGTACCCTTGATTGTGACGGGTGGGGCATCCTGTCGGTACAGCTGCTGCCTCCGCACAGGAAGCCCTGTAGTATGCTTCTCAGCTTCCTAACATCCCCCCACTTTTCTTTTTTCATGCCAAAGCTCTTCTTTTTCAGTGGTTATGCTGGGGATGTAGAGAAGGCTTTGCTTTCCCATGCCCAGCCCCAGATGTGGGTTGCAGGGGCCTCAGCCACCCCCCCCCCCCAGTCATCATTCTTTCTTCCAGGGACAGAGTTATGGCCCCCGGGAGAGGTCGGTTCTACCAGAGTCGTCAGTTACTAATGAGTTTCATGCTGCTTCTCCGCCCCCGGTTCCCCAGCCCCTCTCCACCCTCCCATCTCCTAAGTCACCTTCATTTGGCAGCTGGAGACTGGTGGGAGTGTGTGTGTGTGTGTGTGTGTGTGTGTGTGTGTGTGTGTGTGTGTCCCAGCAGCTAGAGGATGCCTCCTAGGTCTCCTGTGTATCCACTGGGTGTAAGCCAACCTCAGGGGAGACGGGGTCATCTCCTTGGACCATTGCCAAGGGCAGACAAGCTTAGCCTCAGTGCATTAAACCTTGTGGCTGCCTCCCTCTGAACACCCTGACGTCCACTAGGCTCTGGGTGTTCTTTGCCAGAATCCCAAGACCTCTCTGCTGAGCCTGTTCCTACTGCATGATGGGGTTACCTACTATCACATGGATTCAAAGGGGGAACCTCAATCTCAGCACAGCCACAATTTACTGGGAACTTGTTACATGCAGGATACAATGATCTCTGAATCATGAAGAAATACATGAAGAAATGAAGAAATGAAGGCTTGTAGCTGTGAATTGTGTAAGACTGATGAATCACAGACCCGGACCCCTGAAACAGATAATTCATTATGTATTAATTAAAAAAAAGAAAGAAATTATAACTCACAGAAATTAAGTAGCTTGCCCATCTTCCCACAATTGAAAGTGGTAGATTGAGGATTTTATCCCAGCAGCCTGGCTGCAGACCCAGTACCCCTACCCACCATCATCTAGGGAGAGGAACTAATGTTTAAGCACTCACTGTGTGCCAAGCATTGGGCTAAGCCCTGCACACAGATTATCTTAGTGGCTCCTCCCAACCAGCCCATGAGGTAGGTACTATAATTATCTCCAGCTTACAGATGAGGGCCCTGAAAGGTTAAGAGGTTTTCTAGGTCACACAATGGGCAAGTGGTGGGTCTGAGATTAAAGTCCCAGGCAGCCTGACTCCTGAGTCCGTGCTCCTAGGCACCACACTCTTCCATCTGCATAGAATGAATAGTGTCCCTCCCAAAGCTCATGTCTGCCTAGAAACTCAGACTGTGGCCTTACTTGGAAAAAATGTCATTGCACATATAATCTGGTTAAGATGAGAATCATCCTGAATTAGGGTAGATCCTAAATCCAGTGGCTGGTGTCTTCATTTATAAGAGAAAGGAAAGGAAGATTCAGACACAAAAACACAGACACACCAAGAGGGAAGATGTCCATATGAAGACAAAGGCAGAGGTTGGAGAGATGCAGGTATAAGCCAAGGATGGCTGGTAACCACTACCAAGGCAAGGAAGTGATTGAAAGAGGCAAGGAATCATTCTTCCCTAGGGCCTTTTGGGGAGCCTGGCGTTGCCAACAAACTTGACTTTGGACCTCTAGTTTCCAGACCTGTGGGAGAACAAATTCCTGTAGTTTCAAGCCACCAAATGTGTGGTGAATTGTTATGGCATCCCCAAAAGTCTAATACACCATGTGAGTATCATGTTATCATTAAAACAAACAACAAAAAAAGTGCCATTAAAAACAGAAGACTAGGGGCACCTGGGTGGCTCAGTGGGTTAAACCACTGCCTTCGGCTCAGGTCATGATCCCAGAGTCCTGGGATCGAGTCCCGCATCGGGCTCTCTGCTCAGCAGGGAGCCTGCTCCCCCCCCCCTCTCTGCCTGCCTCTCTGCCTACTTGTGATTTCTCTCTCTGTCAAATAAATAAATAAAATCTTAAAAAAAAAACAAAACAGGAGACTAGGATTCACACTCCCAGGGAGTTCTTTTTGGTTCCAGGGAGTATGATTCTATGATTCTTAAACCAAAGGCTGTGAAGCTCCCATGGGAATTGATCTGTGGGACGCCAGGGCTACTAACTTGGGTCTAGCAGCATGACCCCCTCCTTCATCATCCCATGGCATTCTCTGGTGTAGGGAGAACAGACTTGAATTTCCCAATAGAGCGGTCTGGGATGAGTCAGTTAACATCGTAGCCTCAGTGTTCAAACCTATAAAACGGGAGTATCTATATGACTGAAATTGTGAAGATTGAATAAAGTACTGGATACATGAAGCAGAAAATATATACATGAGTCCCCCAGCTCTGCTTCAGGAAGTGTCTTGTGAAGGTGGTGGCATTTTTGCAAGGAGGTTCCCTACAGGAGAGGGGCCAAGGCTATTTGGGGGTGGAAAGTGAGGGGCGCAGGGCAGTGTCACTGGGTCTCGTGGAGATGTTCGCATAGCAGACATTTGTTGCTGGGGGGAGGGTGTCTGGCAGGATTCAGCAGGTCAGTTCAACGAGACATTTGCTGACCCTCTGCTATATCCTAGGCACTGGGATAGATGCCATGGCAGGGGAGGAATCCCCCAGAAGCTGTGTGCCAGTTGGGGTTGCTTGCGCTGCAGTAGAGTTTAGCTGTACCTTTCTATATTTAGATTCTATCTTTGTCAAGCAAGAAGACTTGTTTGACAGGGCTCTGGTTTTTCATCTCTGAAAAGCCACTCATCCATAGAGCTTGGGTTTTGGGGGAGCGGGAAAGGGGAGGAGATCTGGCTTCTCTCCCCCACTCTGAACAGATGGGATCAGAACAGGGCCCTTCCACATCCGCAGCCAAGATGCCTGAGCCTTGGCAGTTGTCCCAGGACACAGACAATGGGGTCTGATGGCAGCTTCTCAGGCCTGGCTCTCCCTGGGCAGGAGGCTTCTCCTGGGGCTGGCAAAGCCATTCCTTCAAACTCAGAAAAGGGATTTGGGGAGAGAAGACTGCACTGAGGCGACTCCTGACAGCTTCTCTGGAAAACTAGGACATAGCTTGTGGGATGCCAGCCCAGCCACCCAGCCAGCTGACCCCTCTGTCTCTGCCAGGACCATTGTCTAGGGAGAAAGAGGCAGAACTGGTTTAGGAGCATTGATCTGCTGGGTGAGGCGTGGGGAGGAGTGTCCGGCGGCCAGGATGGGACAGTTGCTTAGAGTCTGATGTTTCTCTTTATGGGTGAGGCAGGATTTGGAGGGAATGGGTAAGAACAGTTGGCCTCTGAGCACAGCCAAAACAGAAAAGATTAAGCATTGGGCAAGGGAAGGGATTTGTCTGCCCATACATCTCAGATGCAGCCCTGAAAAATGAAGGAATCTACTCCCAAAGAGTCTTTCAGTGGTGCTTGAGCTCAGACTCATGCCTTCAGAAAGATGGATTTCAAAACCACCCAGGGAGGAGGACTGCACGGTAATCCCCCCATTCATCTCCTGGTGACTCTATCCTGCCGTCACAGCCACGCGTACTCCCCATAGGTCCCCAGCTTCCTCCTTCCTCCTGAGGACATGACACCCTGTTCTTCATCGAAATTAAGTCCACCTGGTGCCATCTGCCCCTGCTTCCTTCCTTTTTCTCTGCAAATGTGTTGATTTTCAGCCCAGCAGAGTGTAAGCTCCTCAAGGGAAGGTGCCTTTCCTTATTCCCTGTCTTTGTCCCCATCATTTGGCATGAAAGGAAGAGGGAGGCAGAAGAAAAGGAGAAGGGAGATGGAGAGATCTATAGATATAAATATAGATATAACCTCGTAGAGAGAAATGCAACAAAGTTACAGAGAAGCATACAGAAAGCAAGCCAGAGACAGAACACTAAGGCACGGAAAATCCTTGTTATGTGCCCAGCACAGTGCTGGGCACGTAAAATACATTGTTGCTGTTGTTGTTGTTATTACAATTTTGGTGTGCGGGACACTTCATTGGGTTTCCAGTTCAAATTACAAAGGATGATAAATGCTGGTTGATAGGTGAATACTTGCCAAATAACTCAAAAACGAACACATATAAAACCAGCAATCTCCCTCTTTCCTCGACACCCTCCCCACACATACTGTAATAAATATCCACAATTAAGTGTGTTAGCTTTTGTTTTACCTGGGCTGTCCATATGTTTGCATAAATGTAGGCTTCCTTTTCTTCTCTTTCTTCACCAAAAACCCCCACAATATTCCACTATACCCACTGACTCTGTATTTTGCTTTTTTCACTAACAATATATCACAGCCATCCCTTTTTGTCAATACACATAGATCTAACTCATTCTTTTAATAACTGAACAACTCTCCTCAGGGTAGATGTGTAAGAATCATTCTACTATCGACGGACATTAGGGTCGTTTCCAGGCAGTGCTTTATGTTATGATAAACAATGATCTCATAAAGATTCTTGGCTATCTATTCATATATACTGGTGTTTTTACTTCTATGTGCTGGACTCCTCCAAGTGGGATTTCTGTGGTAAAGGTTTACAGTTCTTCCAAATTTATTAGATCCTTCCAGCTTAATTTCTAAAAATGTTATAGCAATTTATATTCTCACCAGCAATATGAGACAATTTTTATTTTTCCTAATCCCTCGTCAGGGGCTAGATGGAATCAATCTTTAATTTTCATGCATTGGATGGGCAAAAACATTACTTTATTATTATTTTCATTTGTACTTCTGTAATGACTAGGGGAGCCTAATCCAACTTTGGTCTTATATTGGCCATTAGGGTTTTCTCTTCTGATATTTCTGTCTCACATCCTTTGTCTTTTGCTACTGGGGTGTTCTTTTTTTTTTTTTTTTTTTCCCCTACTGGGATGTTCCATCTTTTTTTTTTTTTTTTAAGATTTTTATTTATTTATTTGACAGACAGAAATCACAAGTAGGCAAAGAGGCAGGCAGAGAGAGAGGGGGAAGCAGGCTCCCCACTGTGCAGAGAACCTGACTTGGGGCTCAATCCTAGGACCCTGAGATCATGACCTGAGCCACAGGCAGAGGCTTGACCCACTGAGCCGCCAGGCACCCCTATCCTTTTACTTATGTGTTGGTAAGGGATTTTTGTATATTATGCATATGACACATATATCACTGACTTTAACCTTGAGCATAAGACATCAAGGTGCCCAGGGGGCCACAGAAAACTTTGAGGGACACCAAGAGATATCTGACACTTCAGGAAGAAATTCAGTGACATTTAACATCTGCTGGATCCCAAAACTACTAGGATGGGAGTTCACCATGTCAACACCAGATCACAGAACAATCCCCTCAGCGATGTCCCAGGTATGTGATGCTGGGTTTCAGAGTGTTGTTGCAATAAAACCCCAGTAAATGCAAAGATCTATGTGGGACCAGAAATGGGGGTCATGGTTTTCAATCTGGTTCCAAGTTTTCCAAATTTTGAGAAGCTGAACAGCATCCCCCTACCCACACACCCCACAAGTGAGCAAGTGATTGCATTTAAAGGTGAAATATCTTCAGGGTGCCTGGGTGGCTCAGTGGGTTAAAGCCTCTGCCTTTGGCTCAGGTGCATGATCCCAGGGTCCTGGGATTGAGCCCCGCATTGGGCTTTCGGCTCAGTGGGAAGCCTGCTTCTCTCTCTCTCTCTGCTTGCCTCTCTGCCTACTTGTGATCTCTGCCTGTCAAATAAATAAATTAAAAATCTTTAAAAAAAAATGAAAAACATCATCCTTCTTGCACACAAGGTGTATCAGGTGATAGAACGTACAGACTTATGGAATGGTTTGAACCTAACTACTCAATAAGTGGAACTGTTGGGCATCTCTTTTGGCCCAGCAGTCCCATGAAAAATCACTTAGGTATTAACGAATGTATGAACCAAGCATGTTTGGGAATACTTTGTTTGGAAACAATCCAGTTTGGGATCTTTTTTATGGATGCAGAAACTAAGGCTCAGAGAGGTCAATTGATTTATTTAAGATCAGAGGCTTAGAAAGTGGCAGAGTCTGGATTTGAACCCAGGTCTGCCTTGCTCAGACCCTGAGACTTTCTCACTTCAACAATCTGATCTGATGCATTTGTTGGTCCAAGTCTGTATTGTGCCTGGAGCCCTAGAGGAAAGTGAGCCTCCTTTCCGAAGCACCATCCTCTGCCATTGCCTTCAATGGCGCCACGGATTATGTCTTTGATCTCTCCTTCTCCACTGAATCCTGTACCACATGACGATACTAATTCTTATCTTAAATGAAGTAGGGGAAACGGTCCTTGACCTTGAGAATCTGTGTAAGCCATTTTGCCACTGTGTGCCTTTGGACCACAAACGCCTCCACAGCTTGCTGTCACCTGTCCTTCCTCACGGCCCACTATGATACGGCACTGATGGTAACCTACCTTCTATATCTCGCTGACTGATACAGTATTCACCAAGTCTACTGACATGATTTTTAAAAATCGTCACAAAGTTCAAGGCTTATTTTAATGGATCCCATCCCTTTGCCCTTGGCATATTGGAATTGCATGCACTAGGTGTTCAACGCATGCCTACGACTTAATTGGCTCTGCAGGTTTGCCCCGCTCCCCGCCCTTCCCCAGTGTCCTTCCTAGTTAGGTCTCTGTTAGTCTTTAGCTGCCTCATGAGCACCCCCTAACTGAGTGAGGTTCTGAAAGGATAATCTTTGCAAATAAATTGTCCCAAATGCCTATGAATTTCACATGTTCTCACCTCAAAACTCTCCTTGCCCAGCTCCCTCTCTTTTCCTTTTTCTGTTGTGTAGCGGAAGTATGAGGATTTTAAATCTACTGAGAGCTAGGTTTGAATAATCCCATATGTGACCTTGGGCAAGTCATTTTACCTCTCTGAATCTATTTGTTCATCTAGAATAAAATACAACAACAACCACAATAATGCATCGTACAGATGTTATAAGGATTGAATGAGAGATTTCGTGAAAAGGATCTAACTAACATAGAGTCTGGCACTTGGTTGGGTTTGAAACATGAAACTGACATTAGTGCTCATTTGTTCATTTGTCAGCATCATCTTTGTTACCATTGTGATTACTATCATCTTCCCCACAATAGACTGGTTCCTCTTTTTCCTGTTGAAAGAAAATGTGCTTTAGCGAAGAAGAGCACCAGATTTGGAGTCAGAAAGACCTACATTCAAAACCCAACCATACATCTACTGTATGACTTCGGGCAAATGACTTCACCCCTCTGAGCCTGAGTACCCTCGTCCACAAAAGGGGATTCCTACCATTCATCTATAATGGAGTGTCCAATGGGATGACAGGTAAAAAAACACTTACGACTAACATATTACAACACATGTCACTTTCAGCTGATGGTTTATTACTGTGTCCATGGGGCTACCATTCTCACAGGAGAGAAGTTCAAAGTCAGTTTTGACATCCAGCCTCCACCCCTCCCACATAGCCCCGAGGCTCAGCGTTCCCCTCCAGTTCTCCATCTCGCTTGTGCTGGTCAGAGACGTGTCCTGGATGGAGGAGTACTTGCTCTGCATTGTGTTTATGCTGGACTCACAACTCATGTGTAAACCACAGCAGGACGAGGGATGGAGGCCCATTGGTGCTGTCGCAGCATCTTTTCCTAACACCATATGCCGTCTACTTGCCTGATAAGGTTTTCCAACAAGGTGAGTAGACTTTCTGAGTATCTCCACATCTTAATGGAAAATTCTCCTGCAACTTTTCAGACACTTTATCTGTGATTAAATATTAACATTCCCAACCAGCATATTTTTCATTGGAGAGTGTGAAATATTACAAGATCCTCTCATGTTGTCTATTCATGTGACTTCCTGAAGCCAGTGCCAGACTGGGAAGCTAATTGGAAACACAAAAGACATTAAAAAGAGGCGAGGATAAAATGATGCTGGGGGCGGGGAAGAGAAAGAATGCAGACAGACCCCATTGAAGACAGCAGGGGCTGGCTCAGAGCCTCTCTTCATCACTCTGTGATTGGCAGATACTGTGCAATGTTCCCAGATAGCCCCCCTTGAACAGCAGAGCCCCCTGAGATTTATTTCTATGACTCACAAAACATGGGGAGCAAAATGCAACTGTCAGGAAGATATTACAACCAGGATCTGTTTTTAATGCAAAATCTTTAACTCACCAACTTATTCATCTCCAGAAAAAAGGTTTCCCTGTCCAAACCCCTTGCATCAGACCTCGGCAAGATGTATGGGAGAGAGGAAGGAGTTCGTTTTAACCGATAGCATTCACTGTGTGTTACGGTGCTATTCGTCTAAGTGACAAAGCCAGAAGGCAAACCTATACTTCTCTCTGACTTTTTATTGCTTTTCATCCCAGTGGGAACCAGCAGACGGGGAGAAAAAAGGTCTTTTGAATGGTGAAATGTGCTTAAGATTTTTTTCCAGAAGGAGGGAGGAGAAAAATGACCAACAAATATGATTCGAGTTTGTTATAGTCTGGAGAAAAATGTTGTTGAAGCTGGGCTTCTGCAAATTCTCTAGACTTCTGTGAATCCAGTTAGATTTGGACAGTAGCAGTGGGACAAAGGGAGAAGTTACTGCGACTTGCATTTTGGCTTACTGTAAGACAGTGTCGCCCACAGAATTGTGTACAGAGTGAGCTACTATACAGGTGATGAGGTCTCCATCGCCAGAGGTATTCAAGTATTTGCCACTTGGCGAGGATGTTGAAGAGAAAATGCAAGTGGTGTAGAATAGGCCAATGGATGGCCCGTGAACACCTTTCTAGCCCTTGAGTTGGTAGTTCTCTAAAATCAGCTGAATGAAGAAAAAGGAAGGAGAGCTTTGGTAGTGAAAATACAGGCACTTTCTTATCTCCCTTTGATCCAAACAGAAGTGAGTTTTGAGGGGCACCTGGGTGGCTCAGTGGGTTAAGCTTCTGCCTTCGGCTCAGGTCATGATCTCAGAGTCCTGGGATCAAGCCCTGCATCGGGCTCTCTCTCAGTAGGGAGTCTGCTTCCTCCTCTCTCTCTGCCTGCCTCTCTGCCTGCTTGTGATCTCTCTCTGTCAAATAAATAAAATAAAAGAAAATAAAATAAAAAAGAAGTGAGTTTTGATCACTTTCCTGAGTGAGAGGGTATACATTCTGCTTTATAATGGGAGGGACTAATAATATTAACATTAGCAACGACCATGGGGATGATACTTAATTTACATTTAGTGTTGGCTCTGTGCCAAGCATGGTCTTAAGTGCTTTCTAAGCATTATCTACTTCATTCCTCAGAATAACCCTATAAGGGAGACATTGTAATTATTCCTCCCAACTTAGAGTTGGGAACTGAGACTCAGAGAGTTTGTGTAAGGTCACTGGAACCTCCTTTATTGATGGAAAAATTGTAGCCCCAGAGCACGTTTGAAGCAGGGTGATCAGAAGGGATAAGGGGATTCGGAGTTAGAAGATGAACATCCTGAAGTTCTAGGTATCGAGTATCAGCATGTGTCTATTATGGCACTAGATACTTTATCTCACTTCCTCTCACAACAACCATGAGTGATAATTTCACAGCCCTTTAATAGAGGAGGAACTTGGAGATCAGAGAGGCTGAGTAACTTGCCCAGTATTGCACAGCAATGTCAGGTAAAGCTTGACATTTTCAGATTGATTACCATGTTAGTAAACAGGAACCCTCTGTACCTGAATCAGATCTCAAGGAAGTTGATCAACACTTTAAGATGTGGTTTTACTCACTTGAAAAATGAAATATAATAGATGTCTTTGACTTGTTCATTGTCCATTGTTGTTCAAGTCCTAATAATGCAGATCTAAGTACATTGAGAATTAAGTATAGAGGCTCTCATTATTGCAGTCACTGGGTTTTCTGATTATAAACCTTAGGATCCTCCAACTTGGTACTAGATTGGGGTGTGTGTGTGTGTGTGTGTGTGTCCTTTAAAGAGCAACTAGAGGCCAGGGAAGGTGGATCAGTGTTCTTTAAATTCTAAGGCTTTGGTGGATGGTGGCTTTGTACCTTTAAGCAAGTAAAAGTAGATGCTGGCTTCTCTGCCTGACATTGTACTTGCTAGGTGTCAGAAGGCAGAGAGGCCAGAGGAAAATTTGAGGGAGCCTGACAAAGTGGGTCCAGGCCCCCTGACTTATTACCTGAGTTCCCTTCTACACAAGTGATGGCCTTGTTGGCACTTGTCCAGGGTTTGTGGCAAAGCTGTTCTATGTACCTCAGTCTGGAAAAACTCTGGCTTTGGGCTTTTGCTCTTAAACCTCACCTGTGTGTGTTTCCAGTCTGGAGGATAGAATCCAATTGCTAAGATCCCTACAGGCACATCTTCTCTCTTCTCTGAGAGTCTTAAAATGATTCCTTAATAAATTCCAGGTTGAACAACCCCCCCCTCCAGATGTGTGATCTAGGGGGAAAATCCAGATGTTTGAGGTTTTCAGAGTCCTTGCGATGTTCTCTAACACACAGAGCCCTTGAGCAAGGAGAAGGTCTAGCATTTGCCTCCTGGCCTCTTCTGCCATGAGATCTTGGGGAAGTCATGTTCATTTCAGCATCTCATCTGCAAAGGAGCTGGAAATGCAGGAAGAGAAGTGTATGTCAGATGGGGACATGGGGTGCTGAAAAGTCCAGAGCAGACACTCAAGAGATTCTGCAGTGAAGGAGTGCAGGGAGTGAAGGCTTCCTCGAGGAGGTGTGATGAAACTGACACTTGCTGGGGATGTTACAGTTGGCAGTAAACAGGTGGAGAAAAGGGCATTCTGAAGAGGGAATAGTTTGTTCAAAGCACAGAGAGGCAGTGAGAAGGCCTGGTGCATTGGACGAAAAACCAGTAAGTATGGTTGGAGCATAAATGACTCTCAAGGGATGGAGAGGCCAGGTCACGAGGAGACTTGTGTGCCGAGAGAAGACTGTGCCTCTGTCCTAACAGCGATGAGAACACATCAGAGGACACTAATCCATCAGAGGGTAAAAGGGTCCTATACCAAAAAGGCCACTGGGGTTGCAGCTTGAAGGGCGATGGGAAGGGACAGCAGAGGCTAGGACCGGATGTCCAAGGGAGGACAGACAAAGCACCGTGTAAGGTAGCGGTTGGTAAAGAAGAGCAGTTTCAGGGTACAGTTTACTTCTTGGGGCTCCCCTTTGCTCATCTATAAAACGTGGGGATCTCTGCTGTCCAAATCCTTCATCATCTCACTCCTAAGTTTTTCTTCTCGAACTTTTTCCATAGGCCTCCAATGTTTCAAGAGGTTATGTCTATTAAGTTGCATTTATTAAGGGATAATTAGTTTTCCAATAAGTACCGGTTTTAGTTGATATAATTCCCACCAAAAGCAATTAAAGTCTGATTTTATTGGGGAAATATATGATTCCCGTTAGCATCTTTGAAATATTGAAAGGAGATCATGGACTGCCATTATATCTCCCGGACTTTCCTTGCCAGGGAGTGTGAGGCAGAGAGGGTGCAAACCGCTGTCTCTGGTCATTGGTAAGGCTCACCTCTGAAATTTTATGAGTCTGGGAAATAATCCTCTTTAACAAGTACTTGGTAAGTTGTAAATCAGTCTGTAAGTGTGAGGGATTGTTATAACTCATTATGATGAGGTAGGTTCTCCCAAAATATGAGCCTTCAAACCCAAGAGGTAGTGAAGTAGGGCCACCACCATTTAACATACGAGGAACTGGCAGCTCAAAGAGGTTGAGTGATAGATTTTCAAGTGTCAGCAAATAGAGGCACCTGGGTGGCTCAGTGGGTTAAGGCTTCTGCCTTTGGCTCGGGTCATGATCCCAGGGTCCTGGGATCAGAGCCCCACATCCGGATTTCTGCTCAGCAGGGAGCCTGCTTCCTCTTCTCTCTCTGCCTGCCTCTCTGCCTACTTGTGATCTCTGTCTGTCAAATAAGTAAATACAATCTTTAAAAATAAAATCAAATAAGATAAAATGTCAGCAAATTAGTGAAAATAGCACCGTTTGCTCCCCTGTTTGACTTCCTGGGGCATCTGCTGATTTTAAAGAATGTTTGAAGTTCTCTTCTCTCCGCCTGCGCACATTCCACTGACTGGGAAAAGAATTCATTTCTTAGTGCCTCGGAGCAAGGAATCAAAGAGTAGTGCTAATAGGGGACTCAAAGGCGCCATGTGCCAATTTGTGAGCTGAAGCAGATGCCCCCTGCACCCCGGCTCAGACAGAAGGACAGAGACAGCAAGTGGGGGAGATGCTCCCAGAGAAAAACCGGGGACTGTTCATTATGGAAGGGCGTCTGAGGGCTCTCAGTTCAGCTCCCCCACCTCCCACCGAAGCAGAAGGAGACCAAGGACAAGATGAACGCTGTAAGTGGCCCTAGCAATGTGACAGCCCTATGCTGATCTGAAAATGGCGACGGGAGGAGAAGACATTGTCCAAGTTTAAATGCCAAGGTGCATCTAACTGCAATGCATTTTAAATGGAAAAAAAAGCACACTGTGGGCTCATTGTTCCGGCACCATCTCATTCATGAATGAAAGCAATAGGAACTCTGCCTCAGCCTTCTTACCGGCAAATTGGGGGTGAAAATAGCATCTGTCTTCTAGTATCCTGGGGAATAAGCGAGGTAAGGTGCCAACGGGTTTAGAACTATGCCTCGAAGGCGGTGAGTACCATGAACATGTTTGCCCTCGTCTTTACCACCGTCCCTAAGCATCTACACGTCTGTGACTAAAGAGGATGCACTTGAAGGAGCCAGTGGTGGTTAACTGGGGGGGAGGAAGTGGGACCAGGATGTTGGAGGAGGGCCTTTCCTTTGCTGTAAGGATTTGTTTATTTATTCATTTTTAAAGATCTTGTTTATTTATTATAGAGGGAGAGAGCGTGCTTGTGCGAGTGGGGGAGAGGGGCCGAGGCAGAGGGAGGCAGAGAAATCTCCAGCCGACTCGGCACTCAGCATGGAGCCCATGGTGGGGGGCGGGGGCTCTATCTCCGGACCCTGAGATCATGATCTGAGCTGAAATCAAGGGTCAGTCGCTTAACTGACTGACCCTCGCAGGCACCCCTCCCTATTTTTATTTTGTATCCTTGTGATTATTTCTTTTGTGTGAGACAACATTCCTGTATTACATACTAAGAAATAAATTCGGCTCATTTGAAACTCGGATAGCATACCATACAGTTCTGGAAATGCAGAGCCAACAAATGAAATATTCTCATTTATTTGTTTATTCATCCATCCTTCATTCAACGGGTACCTGCTGCATGCCTGTTTTGTGCCAAGGACTTTCAGGCGCTGGGGATAAAGCGATGAGCAGAACAGACAGCCCACCCTTGCTTTCCTGTGAAAGGCGGAGACAGAGCAAATGAACGAGGAAACTGTGCACCGTGTTCGATAGAGGTGTGTTCCTTGCTATCCACCGTTAGCCAACACTGGCCACGTTCTGTGGGGGAAAGTAAGGTCAGGAGGGGGATGGGAAGGATAAAGAGGGAGGAGGGTTGCGATTTTAAACGGGACGGACAGAAAGGCCTCTCTGAAAGGGGGCATCTGAGCAAAGGTCTGATGTGTGGGAGGAAGCTATGTAGCTACTGGGGCGGGGGGAGAAGCGGGGAAGAGCACCACACGCATTATTTCATGTAACCCTTTCAAAAATCCTCACGGGAACCCTAAGAGGGAGGCATTATTAACGTCTTCATTTCCATACCGAGCAACAGAAGCTCAGAGGAGGTGGGTTGCCCAGCTAGAAGGTGTCAGTATTGGGACTCAGCCCAGCGCTCTTCCTAGTGTGCTGGATCCATCTTCAGAAAAAAAACTGGTGGCTGACATTGGGACAGCTCAAGGCAGCTCTAAGCCTCTCGGGAGCTGTGGCTCTGGGGGATGAGTCCCCTAGACCCCCCTTTGTTGCTCTAGCAATGTTAGCAGGTAACCAGCATGTCCCCTTCTCTCTCCCTTTTCCTCCTTCTTTCTTTTCCTTTCTGGTGTCCCTGACCTGAGCCCGGAAGTGTGGGCAGAACATAGCAACTTCATTCCAAACCTGCACGCCAGCCTCCGCCTGTCATACCTCGGCTCTCCCCAAGTCCCACTGACACACAGACGCGTGCGTGAGAGGCACTGCAGTGATGGGGAAGGGAATGGAATTTGGAGACGAAAGACCGGACGAATTGCCATCTCTGTGAACACCGTCAACCCTCTGAGCCTCAGTTTCAAATCTTACCTGGCTAACTCACAGATTTTTATTGCGAATTAAATGAGAGGCCAGATAGCCAGGATTCTGCTTGCCAATTCCTGTGTGTGTGTGTGTGTGTGTGTGTGTGTGTGTGTACGCACTCATGAAGGCATGGGGGTGTGGGATGGAGCCTTCTCTATACTGACAGGTAATTCTTGGACACGAGCTCTGTGTCCTGCAGTTCAACTTGGTTCTGCCACATCTGCCTGGAGATAGCCTCAGGTTCCACAGGTGAAGGGCTCAGTTCCAGAAGACTGGAAGTTCCCTCTGCTTCAGATGGCAGTCTCAAGTTCAGATTATCACCTGTGCCTCTGACCGACCCACTACAGACTGGAGTTTCTAACAACCCTCCTCTTTGGGTTCAGTAAATTTGCTAGAGTGGCTCACAGATCTCACAGACAAGTTTCACGTACTACATCATGAGTTTATTATAAAAGGAAGTAAGTCAGGAACAGCCAGATGGAAGGGAGGTGTAGGGCAAGGTTTGAGGACAAGGGCACGGAGCTCACATGCTCTCTCCAGGTGCCCCACTTTCCCCAAACCTCCACGTGGTCGCCAGCCCAGCAGGGCCCTGAATCCCATGCATTTGGGGTTTTGTGGAGGCTTTATGACACAAGCATGATTGACTAAACCACTGACCATGGGTGTATGATTCACCCTTTAGCTGCCCTCCCCTCCTCAGAAATCAGAACCAACCCTCTAATCACTAGGTTGGTTCCCTTGGTAACCAGGCCCCATCTTTAGGTGCTTTCCAAAAATCCCCTCATTAGCATAAATCCAGTTGTGGTGGAAAGGGGCTTGTTATGAATAACAACACCCCTCCACTTCAATTTTATGGCCCTGAAACATTTCAGGACTTAGGAGGAGAGACCAGATAGAACAAAGGATGCTCCCATAGCTCTTATCCATCAAGAAGCCCCAAGACTTTTGGGAGCTGTGAGTCAGGAACCGTGGACTAAACCCAAATATAAATGAAAAAAATATTTTGGTTATCCGAATAACCAAATGCTTATGTCTTATAAATCACAACAACACGGTGAATTTATTGCAATAATGTAATATACAAATATATATGTAAATATTTGATATTTAGATGATCTAATAAATGTTCCGTTTGTTAGAAGTCTGCCCTGAGGCTTAACATCAAGACAAAAGAGATAGCAAAAACTGCAGGAACAAGGGGTCCAAATGCCCAGGTAACAGTGCTACCATTTTCTTTGCTAAATCAAAATCTAATGATGTATGGCAAGAGAGAAAACAATGAATGTTTTATTTGACGCCTTGGAAGCAAAAACTCAATAAACATGGTGGCAGCTTCACCATCACAGCGTCGCATGCCCCCTCCACTCCCTCATCCAGGTCCCTGCCAGGTTATTACTGGGGTTAGTTCTCAGCTCTGTCTTCTCGAATTCATACACAACCACACAATAGCAAGAATGAATTCACAAAGGACTCATCACAACACGCTACTCTCCTGCAGAAAACCTTCCATGGCTCCCCATTGTCCTCAAAATAATTTTCAAACTTTCCAGCTTGACTCCGAACATTCTTGATGGGTAGGTCCCTGCCAACATCTTTGGACTCATCCTTTCTCTTCTCGTCATAATTCTTCTTCCTTTCCTCCCTGGCCGGAATCTCCACCCCTCTGAGCTGCCTACAGTTTCCCAACGCACGGTGTCTCTCTCCCCTGCTGGGTTTTCCCACCTGCCATTGTTTTTGACTAGAGATTGCCTACTTCTCCAACCCCCGTTTCCACCCACCAGGGCCAAGGCTAGTTAGCTGAGAGGCCCTGCTCTGTGCTACTCCATGGCTCCTGCTTGTCCTGACGATACCTGCCCCCTTGGGTCCTTATTGTTTGCAGCATCTCCCATCAGATCCCAAGTTCTGAGGGGAGAGGTCATGTCTGCCTGCTTCTCTTTTTTTTTTTTTTTTAAGATTTTATTTATTTATTTGACAGACAGAGATCACAAGTAGGCAGAGAGGCAGGCAGAGTGAGAGGGGGAAGCAGGCTCCCTGCTGAGCAGAGAGCCCGATGCGGGGCTCAATCCCAGGACCCTGAGATCATGACCTGAGCCGAAGGCAGAGGCTTAACCCACTGAGCCACCCAGGCGCCCTGCCTGCTTCTCTTTTTAATGCCCAGAACCTACCACAGTCTCTGACATAGAGAAAGTGTCAGCAAAAGTAGAAAATGAATATAAATAGCAGCCATTTATTGAATTCTTCCTGTATGACAGATACTGCGCAAAGCTCTTGACACACTTATCATTTAATTGTCATAAAATGGGCACTGATCCTTCAGAAAGCATACTGTCCAGGGTGTTGGAGGGAGGGTCTGGCTTCTCTGCTGTGCCCGGCATTAATTCTTTGTAGCTGAATTGTCTACTTACCCATTGTGTCCTGGGGTGGAGACTGGGATGTCCAGGTGTGTGAGTGTGTGTGTGTGTGAGTGAGTGTGTAAGTGTGTATGAGTATGTGTGTGAGAGAGTGTGCATGTGCACGCAGCAGCTGTTTAGCAAAAGGAACAGAAGTATTTAACAAAATATTTTATCCAGTGTGGCTATATTTAGGGTAACCATATAATTTATTGTCCAAATAGGGACTTCTGGAATTGAAAGAGGGCAAAATTAATAAGCAACTAAATCAGAGATTTAAAGTGAAATTTCAGTGAGCATCAGAGTCACTTTTCAGGGCTTGTTTCTGGTTCAGTAGATCTGGGAAGGGCCATGAAAATTTGTAATGATGGTAAATTACCAAGTGATTCTAAGAGGGGTGGTGGGGGGAGCAAGGAAGAAAAGGAAAGAAACATACAAAGGAAAACTACAGAGTCTAGGAAGACATGACAGGATCTAATTTCTCTGTCTTTCTCAGATTTCCCTACCTGATTTTTTCCCCCCAGTTTTTAGGCAGTTGTTATAATGTACTTGTCTTAATAGAAGGACGTGTGGTTCCATCACTCTCAAATTTTATTTCCTGCTAGACTAGTTCTAGGATATGATAATAACGAGTTCCTGAGGGAAAACAAAAGCTTCTGTGGTCAGATAGTTCTACCTCAAAGACACTGAGGAGGTCTGCATAAAGAAATTCACATAATTGAAAAATTCAATTTTATTTTTTCTGTGAACCCTTAATTTTCTTTCCCCTAGAGAACATTTATTATTTCATAGAAGTAGACTTTCCTGGCACCCAATCTGGGAAATTGGGGGAAGTAAAGAGGTTTTGTAAAATGTAAATAGCCATTTAGACCCCAAACACATGAACATTTGTGTGTTATTCTCATAGTTTGTCATGCATTTAAAAATTCATGGGATAGTTTGGTTATCTCTCAAACCTGTGAACCGGAGGGAGAAGGCAAAATGGATGTCCAAGAGTATTCCAAGGAAAAATGGCAGAAGCAAGATCTGAAGTTAGGTTTCCTGGCTCCCCGACACACCTGCTGGATGCAGGGAAAAGCAAGAACTTGGAACTTTTGAGTCAAAACATCAGGCAGAGAAGTGCATATGTTTCTCGAGAAAGCAAGTCCTACCATAGCCGAGCTTAGGCCAAGAGAAGTTAGAAGATGTTCCTGTGGTATTAGCCGGATCATGAGAAGAGGGAAAAGAAGACTGATCTCAGCCAGGGCCCTGGGAGGACCAGAGAACAGAACCAGATGATGTTTGAATGATATTTTGTAATTAGTTGGCAAATAGATGCTGATATTTCTTTTAACTGCCTGGAATATGGCCCTGGTACTGTGCCTCCATCCTGCTTGAGCCAAGCATGGGGTCCCAGCTGCTATCTCAACTTTGGGTCTTTTGTTGTCCCCCTTGCCATTTCTAATCAGGTCATGGGGACACCTGATCACATCATCCGAGAACTCAGGCTGCCATGGCAACCCCATAAAGGTGTTCAGGGGCTGCAGCTCACACTGTCATCCGGCTATAAGCCACCAGGTCCCCACTGGGCCTTTGCTGTCTTCAGGAGGGAAGAGGTGGGACAAACAAGTAAGAAAAAAGGAGAAAGAAACAGGCTGTTTATATGAGTGCCTCCTTTGTTTGTTCTAGACGATTACATCTGGTTGGACTATTCAGTAGTATTCCATCTGTCCCACTTCACAGATGGGAAAGCTGAGGTGAGGAGAAGTAAGATGCCTGCTCTGATGCCTCCCAGTGACTCAGAATCAGAAAGAAGGCTAAGCCAAACACTGAGACTCCTGGTGCAGTGCCCTTTCAATTACGTTAAGCTTTTACACAAAATATTCAAGGCTAAATCTTTTAAAATTGTATTCTCTAGAGATGAAAGGTTTTCAAGAAAATTTAGAAAAAGAGGGAATAGAAGAAGAGACAGGTGGCCCGCCCCTCAAAGGGAATCTGAAAATCATTACTCCTGAAGGATTCGTAGAGAACTCATTCTCCACGTTGGGATAGGTTTGGATTTCCTCCTGTGATGCGATATTGATCTCGGTATTCATTGTGAATATGGAGAGAAATTAGCCAGGCATTCTGAGCCAGGGACCAGAAAAGTAAGGTCTTTGATTTATTCATCCAACAAGCCCTGCTTGAGTCAAGATGCATAGAGCAGTGGACCAAGGACACAAAATCCTGGCTCCGGAGTGCTTACTGTCAAGAGAACCGGTGATGCTCTTCGTGATTCTACCACAAGCAGTAACCCCTCACAAGGATGGAGTGACTCCTGACATGATGAAGGGCTCCTACACCTCTCCTCTCTCTGGAGGCACTTAGCAGATCCCTTGGAGGCAGGGGGAGGTGGTATTTTATGCTCTCTTTCTGAGAGGAGCTTGTGGTCACAGAGCAGAAAGAGATAAGATGAAGTCTCTGAGTCTCACCAAGGAATGATGTCTGATCCTTATAAGCCCAGCCTCTAGCACGGTGTCCGGCACGTGTGTTGGACTGAATGGTATGTGAACAACAGCAGTGATGGTAGTGATGACGAGTCCCTTGGGGTTCTCCAGAGAAACAGATCAATCTTGGAAGTAAAGATCATACTGGAGCAAGGCGACAAATCTGTGTCTCACTTGTGATGGTCACTGTGCCACACAAGAAAGACCGAGAGGCTCAGCGTGTACACAGGTAGTCTGGGGAGGCTTCTTGGAGGAGGTGAACCCAGATTTGCACAGATGAAATCTGGACTTTATCCTGCACTATAGGGAGATGGATGTCCCTGTCAGTGGTAACAGCTCAACCCTAGAGTTGAGAGTGAACTCGAGAACTGGGAGCTGGGCAAGTGTCGGGTTACGAAAAACCTAGAATAGTATAAGAGAGTCGGGAATTTGGAGTGTAGGCTGGTGGGGCTGGTGGCAGGTTTGAACTGGGGCTACCACGATTTTCCTGGAGTTGTAAACATTATTGTGAGGTTTGACAAATTTACATAAACTCTCTCCACATAATGGATTCTGACAGTTACATATGCGCATCAAAGCACTTAGTACCAATTCCCTGAATGGTGACTTGCGGCCACCATCCAGGCAGGAGTGGATCACAGCTGGAGCACATTCATGGCTCAATCTTCCTAGACAAAGGGGACAACTCCCTCCTTGTGCAGGGGAGAGGTCAGGCCCAGGGAGGACGTGGGACCTACTGAAAGGCTCTGAGACTGAGGATGTCCAAGTCAGGGCAGAACTTGGGTTCGTGCATACCAGGGCCCTTTTTCCCTCCCTCCCCGGGAGATATTTGACAATTTCTTTCTTTCTTTCTATCTTCCTTCCTTTCTTTTTTTTTCTTTCTCTCTCTCTCTTTCTCTTTCTTTCTTTAGATTTTTAATTTTTATATATTTATTCACGAGGGAGTGCGAGAACACGAGAGCAGGAACAAGAGCATGAGAGGGGACGGGGGGTGACGGGCAGAGGGACAAGCACATTCCCTCCTGAGCAAGGACCCTCATGTGGGGTTTGATCCCAGGACCCTGAGATCAAGACCTGAGCTGAAGTCAGGTGCTTAACCGACTGAGCCACCCAGGTGCCCTGATAGTTGATAACTTCTGAAGACATTCTGATTTGTCACAACTGGAAGTGCTCCTAGATCTCATGGGTAGAGACTGGGGATGCTGCTAAGCTTCCTGCAATGCACACAACAGGTCTCCCCAACAAGGTCTTTATTCAGTTCAAAATGTCCATCCTGCTGAGGCTGAGAAAAACCTGCTTAGCCATGCCTAATTGAAGCTCTGGTTGGATGGGGTCCTTGGAAACCATCTGGTTTCCTTCCAGCTGAGTTAGTCCAGGTCTAGCAAAGATGTGCGACTCCTCCAAAGTCGACAGTGCAATATTGCCATGCATCATTAACTTCCAGTTTGGTCCTAGTGTTTATTATTAGCCTCTCATGAACCCGAGCATGGGGAAAGAAGAGAGATGTCACCCCAAAACGGCCAGAGGAAGTTGTCTTGACCAAAGTGTGTAGCAGTCACTCATACCATCCACTAGGGGGAGAAAAACAGGCCCTAAGCAAGCAAACACCCAGGGTCAGCACACCCATACTCGGTAGATAGTTAGGGAATGCCTGTTCCTTTTTGAGCACTGTGCTAAGCGCCAAGGCATCAACCATGAGCAGGACATGGTCTCCTCCCTTACAGCCCATACATAGGCAAATGAACACTCTCTCCATCACTCAAACTTGGAAGATACGGCACTTGAGAATACAGCCTCTGGACTCCGATGAGCTAATTTCATGCACTTCTTCACTGCAGACTAGACTGTGCAGTCACACATCTTTGCAGACTAGCTGATGGAGCTTAGGCAAGTTACTTAACCTCTCTGAGCTTCAGCTTTCTCATCTGTCAAATGGGAACAGTAATAATGACTCCCCCATACGACCGATTGGAGTTGCGTGTAGCGTGACGCTGGGAACAGCCAGTAAAAGTGAGAGCCGTAGGTGCAGAAGTAGTTATAATTATAGACAGGAACCCTGAATTCTTGTCTTGCTTCTTCTGCCCTCAGCGAAGTGATCTTAGAGAAGTTACTCCCTATTTCTGGTTTCCAGTAAAAGAAGAGACTAGACTCGATCTTTGTGGATTATTATCCCTAACGGAGCGACCCTTGGGTCCACACCGCTCTTCTCTTCTGAAATGTGGTTGTTGCCTCCACCCCACGCAAGTGTTGGTCAGGCCACATCACCCGCAACCCAGACGGCGTGGGGATGGCCGGACCCCTGCAATTCAGCAAACTGGAGATGATGACAAGGCTGCGCTGTCAGGTGGGCCAGCTTCCTGGCCTGCCCACTGGCTGTCCCTGACGGCTTGGAATTCATCTCAGTGCCAGCCTGCAGTGAGCGCGCGAACAAAGCCATTAGAGGAAAGATGGTAGTGTTTTTATTTTTAACGAAATGACTCATTCCCCCTCCGGCTGTGAGCTGTCGAAGGCTCACAGAGGGAGCAGGAGATGTTAGGAGAGCAAGTTCAGGACACTTTGGCCCCATTGGGAGCCAACCACAGGGGATGTCATACGCTTTTGCTCAGCTTAATAGGCCCTGAAAAAAGGTGGTTAAACGGAAGAGGCTGTCTCTGCGCTGCGGTTTTCAGGGCAAGGGGAAGGAAGGGCAAACACACAGCCAGTGACAGTGGAAGCATTAGAAGCTGGGCTAAGGGTGGGGAAAGGGGCTTATGGACGCTGTGTGGTCAGGGGCTGGGGGGTTTCTGGAACTGGGTTTACCAGATGTTGGCTTACTTAAATCAGGAGCTATTTATTTATTTAAGAGAGAGAGAGAGAGAGAGAGCGCATGAGTAGGAGGGGCCGAGGGAGAGGGAGAGAAAATCTCAGGCAGATTCCACACTGAGCACAGATCTGGATATGGGGTTCGATCTCACAACCCTGAGGTCATGACCTGGGCTGAAATCAAGAGTCAGACACTCAACTAACGGTACCATCCAGGCGCCCTAATCAGAAGCTTTGAAATTGCATTCTGCAAAGTCATAGGAGTTCCCCTGGAGCACCTCCTTGCTATGTGGTCCTAGTTCTCTGCCCTGTTTCACCTGGAGAGGCTCTGTGTGTGTCTACTTCACATAGTAAAACCTCAAGAGTTGAATAATTGGGTCCTTATTATGTGCTAGCCATTGCACTAAACACTCAATAGGTGTGAAGTCATTCAGGTTCATATCACCCCTACGAAATATTTACAGTTACAATGGCTATTTTACACTTTAGGAAAGGGAGGCTTAAAGCCAAGGTAAATCATTTCCCCCGAGTCACAAGGCTAACAGGCAGCTTTGCCAGAACTGGAAATCAGACCTGCCTGTCTGCAAAGCCCATTTTCTTAACCACAATGCTACATGGCCCCCCATGCTGGGCTTCCACATACACTTTCATTTCCCAAAAGTGTTCCATGGTTATTTTAAAAGGAATAAAATGAAAGTTTGAAAGTGACTGATTAGATGTTCCGAGATCCCTCCTGGCCCCAAATTTCCAACTTCTGTGATTTATAGAAGGAAGAAAGCAGAGGCCTCGTTACAAAGGTTGATAGGAGGAGACAATGGACAAGCTCTGGGATAATAATAGTAGCTAATACCTGAGCACTTCATAGGCCAGGCAATGCTCTAAATCCTTCACGCACGTGAACTCATTTAACCCTTGCACCAATCCTTGGGAGTAGGTGGTGTTCTTGGAATGCCCATTTCCAGATAAGGAAACAATATACAAGGTTATAACTCATATTCAAGGTCTCACATGTAGAAGGTAAGAGGGCAGTGTCCAGAGTCCATGCTCATCACGGCTGTGTGCAGTTAAGATGACTAACACTGGGGGGAAACAACTTTCCTTAATATCAGCATTTATTTTTTAACATCACACCAATGCAAATTTATGTAAATAGACATGCAGATCAGCTGCTACCCTGGCATTGGTGCCAGCTTCCCATCAGGGATGTTGATGCAACAAAATTTGGCCATTGTCACTGATTTGAGCTATCATAGTGGTAGACATTTCAATAATTCCCCACATTTTTCAGGCTCGGAAAAAATATATGCTTATTATACAGCTACGCGCCTATACATGCTGAAATTTTGCATTTTCTTAGAGGTATTTTTCCAACTGTGGATTGTTGGTATCCATTGAAAATGAGATAACGTCTAGCACCGCATTTTCATACTGCCGCATTTGGGGCTTGCTGCAGTGCTACAAACAAGGTAAAACATCCCTTCTTGGGGAGGTAGCAGACAGGGTGAAGGGGCTTTCTTCGGCTATCCCTGGAAGTTGTCCGCCTGGTTTGTCTCTCTATGTCTCCTACCTCCTTCACCACTGATGTTTCCTAATGGTGTGTATGACTTTCGTAGTTGGATGCAGGGAAGTTAGTGTCCATTTTTTTTTTCCTCCTCATAGAAAGAAAGGGAAAGGAAAGTGCATCACCTGCCCCCTTAAAAGCGGATCTATACATTCACAGTAGAAGAGCTGCGGCCTGATAAAGAGTGAGAAAGCTCACTGAGTAACTGTTGTACCTGGCAGCGTGCCCTTGTGTTTTGGTTAGGATAACCCCATCATATATCATCCAAAGAATGAAAAGGGGTGCTCTTCGTAATTACACGGGGACTACAGGATGAACTGAGACCATCCAGGCAAACTGGGATGTCTGGTCACAAATGCTGAAGAGGTACCATTTATTTTCTATTCTCCAAAGCCCCGGAATATAGGTGACTTTCCTTGTTCCGAGTCTCAGAAAGATGTAACATGCCCAGGGTCACAAAGCAAATGCATGAGAGCGCTGTCTGTCTGATTCAAAATCCCTGGGTCAAGGCTGACATCAGAGATGAGGACCCTTGACACCCTAGCCATATAAGAGCTGACTGTGGAGGTTGCTTTTTTGTCAAGCCTTTCTTCTCTCCCACCATATTCCCAGCCATTGTCCTTGACCATCAGAGCTCAGGTGGGGCGCGATGACGGCGCTGCTCCAGCAGAGGGCAGTGTTGTCATGCCGGCCAAGGCCAAGGGCTACAGGAAACAGGATGGGGGCCCTGGCTAACCCAGTAGCCTGAGCAGCATCCCTAAAACAACCAGCCTCATAGGGCTGCCTGCTGGCCAGCTGCTTCCCAGGCTCCCATTCCCTTAAGGCTCACCGTGGATAAACCTGTTGTCCTCCTCATCTGTCTACTGGCTCCCAACAGGCAAGACCAGAACAAATTCAAGATCTCTACGCCACCTGGGGTGGAAAGAGACGCGGGGAGAGTTTCCAGACTGGAATCCGGAACAGTTGCCATTTTCTTGTTTGCTCAGAATGACTCCAGAGCTGGGAGCACTGTTGACATATGTGTTAACACTTAATCTTTCATAAGAAATCTTTTTCGGGGGGTAGCGGAATTCTGGATCCGTGCCAGTTTAGATAATTACATTGCCTCCGAAAACAGCTCTGAAGGTTGTATTCTTTTTCCGGCAAGAGTTAAGGGGTTTGGAGGATGTAGGGTAGGCATTGGTGGGAGGGTGACAAAACGGTCCATGAAAAAGAAAGACCCGGGTTTGATGAGAAAAAATAAACCTCAAAGTGTTACCCACTAACCATTTTTTTTCCTTCCCTTGGCCTCATTCAAAGTGAGATTCATTTGTAGTTTTTGTCTGTAACTAAGAATTCAATTTTTGCTCTTTTAAAAGAAACCTGATTTACAGGGGGTGTGAAACAAAGCAGAAAATGATAAGAGGAGGAAAAAAATAACAATTCAAATGGAAAAAGGAGAAAGAAAAAAATCCTTTTAACAATTTCTCTCATCTAAAGTGGATGGGACAGCATTTTTATAGAAGTTCAGCATTTTGTCAGGAGGGGATGAAAATGCCCTGTGATCCTCAAACTAAGCATTGCTGGTGATTTTAAACCCTCCTGCTGGCTTAGATCTTAATCAACCAGAAAACCTCAAAATGACAAACAAACAAAAGACAGCTTTGCTCTCTGAGGTTCATTAGCTCAGGCCAAGGTTGAGAAGACGCGCTAGAAACCGTCGGGCTCCAGAAGTCACTTTGTGGGCAATTCTCCCCCCTCCCCCACTCCCAGCTGGTCTTTTTCTCTCGGACAACCAGTGGCCTTTCTTGATTGTTTCCTGGAGCTCCTGCTTCCTGGAGTCTGTGGAGGGAGAGGAGCCAGGCTGATGGGGCAGGTCGGGGCGGTGGGGGGGGGGGGGTGGGGCAGGGACGCTCTGGTGTGCTGGCTCGTGCACAGCCCACTTCCAGGCCTCTGCGTTCAAGGATGTTTGCCAGCATCATGAGGACCACAGCGGATGCAGACCGAGCTCCACCTCCTCATCTTCCTGCCCGGCCCAGGCCCAGCTCCTCCTCCTCTGCTCCCTTCTCAAGATCAAAAGTACCACCGTCTTCTGGATGCCTGATTAGAAAACCACAGGCCCCCGGCCTCCTATCCTTTCCCTTCTCAGCCAGTTTTCAAGTTCTATCAAAACATCTTCCAAATCTCTCCTCCCTCTCTCTGGCTTTCCCACCTACCTACACACACACACATGCGCACACACGCACACACACACACACACACACACACTCTCTCTCTCTCTCTCTCTCTCCCACATTCTCTCTCCCACTTTCACACACACACATTCACACATACTCCCATGCTGCTTCCCACATACTCGCACTCTTTCATACATTCGCACACTCACACTCACACATGCTCTCTCTCATACTCTTTTACACTCTCGCAGTCACAATCGTTCACACACACTCATAGTCTCACATCTCACACACCTTCTCTCACACACACACTCGCATACCCTCATACACACACTCACAACTTCACACTCTTTCTCTTTCGTACACACTCATGCTCTCACATTCTCACACGTTTTCACACGCACACCTTCACACAATCACACCCTCATGCACACTCTCACATACTTTCACACACACTCACACCTTCACACTCTTTCTTTCACACTCATACTCTCACATTCTCACACCTATTTTCCACCCCCATTCACATACACACCTTCACACACTCACACACACTCTTGCATACTTTCACACACACTCTTGCATACTTTCACACACACACGCACACCTTCACACTCTTTCACACACACTCGTACTCTCACATTCTTACACAGGCTCTCATACTCTCTCACACGCTTGTAGTCACGCTCTTTCATACTCACGCTCTCGCTCTGACACACCCTCACACACATTCACACTCTCTCACACAGAATCATACCTCCTCCTTTTTCATGGCCCCAGGTCTGTCCCTCAAGATCTTTCTCCTTAACAACTTCTCAGCTGTTCTCCCTGCCTCTCTGTGCATGACAGCTAAAGTAAACCTCCTTCGGCCATTTCTGATGGGACAATTTCCCTCTAAAATCCTTCAGCAGCTCACTACCACCTCCAGAATCAAGTCTTAAATCCTTAACTTGGCATTCAAGGTCCTTCAGGATCTTCTGTCTCTTACCTGCTGGGTTTCTGTCAGTGTCCTCTGCCTCTCCTGTCCCCGTGCTCCCGCCGTACAGACCCTCCCGTTACTGCTCAGCGCCGTCTTCACACCTGCTGTATGTTCTCACCTCATGGTTCCCTTGACTTGGCTGATCCTCTCCTATCCTGTCTACCTATCATGCTCCAGCTTAAGCCTCCTCCTTCTGAATGATATAGTCCTTACCCCCCATATCTCTGCCCCAAGTGGAAGTAAATATTCTGCTTCTGACCTTCCACAATGTTTTACGTGCAACACATATTTTTAATTGTTCTAATATTTAGACATTTTTTATGCTCATGGTTTTGTTGCTGTTTTTTTGTGTTCCTTCTTAACTATGTATTCCATGAAGATAGGGAATCATCTTCATTCCACACATGGATTAATTCAATGCCCTCTGTATGGTGAGTTTTAAATGGCAATTTGTTGAACAGATTAATGAATACTTTTAAGAACCCACAAATGAAGGAGTGAATCAAACTTGCATGGAAGCGTGAATAAATGGCTTTGTGCATGGATGAATTAATGAATTTGTGTACTTATGCATTTAAATATACTGTAGGAGCCCACTATGCAAGCTAATCCAGGAAGAGATGAATGCTTACATGCATAAATGAGTAAAAATATGCAGGCATGGATCTGTGAATGAATGACTCTGTGGCTGGATTCCTGGTTCTTGGGATTGTCTCTCACAAGAAAGCTGACCATTTTCTTTCACATACCACTGTTGTGTTATACTTTCACCAACATTTCTTGAGTACAAGTTGGCTTTTACTAATTAAAGACCTTACCTGTCTTCATATTCTTAATCAAACAAATCCATTTTCTTTCTGTTTTGGCTCTTTAGGTGACGCTGGACCACATTTCACCGTACTACTGATGTTGTGCATAAACAATAAAAAGAATTCTAGACATTTTCTCAAACCTTTTATTTGTACATCTTGACCGGGCTTCCTATTCAATTTTTGGGTCATCGTTCTTTCTTGATTCTAGAACCCACTGGTGTCTACTGAAGACAGTCACCACCAACCAACCTCATGCCAAGACATCCAGAGAGGGAATAATATTCTGATCATATTTGCACTGAAGTGGTTTTGCTGTTTTTCTCAGAAGGCAGTAAATGATCCATTCTTAATTGTTCCCAGAAGGATGGCATCTTTACCTCTCTGTATCACACGGTGGCCAAATCTTTGGGTTTTACTTTAATCCACAATAGAGATTATCTGCACTCTAAGTTCTTGTTAGAGGATTTTATTGTGAATCAAATGAGAGCCAGCCCTTTTCAGAAGCTTGTTTACGATATCTGATGTTTGATAGAGAAAGTCTAATAGACATGCTAACTATCCATTCATCTCCAGTCTCCACTGGAAAGGAAATACCTGAGTCACATTATCTCAGCCCGTGGCAGAAATGCTTTCCTTGAGTTACGACTTAATATTTTGCTCTTTGCCTTTACGGAGGGTCGATAGGAAAGCTGCCCAGAAGAAAAAAACATGTCTGTATTTTTCCAAAACTGAGATTGAAGATTGGATCCACTATTTAACTTGATGGACTCCAAAATCTCTATTTATATTATAGAAAGAGTCCTAAAACTAAATAATGGGCCATACCATGAAGCTAAGTAAGGCGCATATAGGCTGTGTTCTACCGTGATATACATGTCCCAGTGAAAGAATATGGTATAGTCAATGATTGATGTGGGTCATATCTGACACAAAAATACTACAATATGAGATTTAGGACCTGGGACCAGGCCTGGATCACAAGGTATTTATTAGAAAGAATGAAAAGTTAGAGACCACAAAGACCTGGCTTATCACCAGGTATCAGGGGTAGGAGTCCAGAAAGCATTCTAGAATAAAGGTCACAAAATTCTTGGGTGCCTGGGTGGCTCAGTGGTTTAAGGCCTCTGCCTTTGGCTCAGGTCATGATCCCAGGGTCCTGGAATCGAGCCCCACATCAGACTCTCTGCTCAGCAGGAAGCCTGCTTCCCTTCCTTGCTCTCTGCCTACTTGTGATCTTTGTCAAATAAATAAATAAAATTAAAAAAAAAAAAGGCCACAAAATTCTTGCCTGTGGCCTGGCTCCTGTTTTGCAAACAGGCACGGTAGAACACTGTCAGAACACAGCTATATTCATTCATTTATGCATCGTCTATAGCTGCGTTCATGCTGTAGCAATAAAGATGGAGTAGTTGCTCCAGAGCCTTGATGGTCTACAGAGCCTGAAATATTTACTCTTTGATTCTAGAAAAAAGGGCATTGGGATGGAGTCAAAGTACATGAGTTAGCATCCAACGTTGGTACATATTTGAAAGTTCCTGCACCATCTGAGATGCAATATCCTCAACTGTGGAGTGGGATTACTCATTCTGTATGTATTATAGGTTTTGGCAAGACGGACTAAGAAACTGTGGTTGTAAATAGCTAGCATGATAGTTAGTTCTGTGTGAAGCGGAGGAGCAGGCAGGACCGGATCGTACTTACACAGACACAGGCAGGCTCTTCCAAACAAGAGTCAGGGCTTCACTTTCTCTTGAGGACAGCCACTCTCAGAATTTCTTCAAAAGCCATGGCCTAGAGAAAAACCATTTTCTTGCCAGAAAGTGCGATTGAGCATTCTGTCAGTCCTTCCTGCTGTGCAGGAACTAGACCAAGATAATCTCAGGAGCAAGAGCACAGTGCATTTCTTCCAAGGCCTCGTATGTCAGGTGTGATTTTAATTTCAGATAATGTCCAAACTAGATAAGAAGCCCATTGGTAGTGTGAGTAGATCTTCTGGTTCTTCCTGGGCCACGCCCCAGCTCTAAGCTGGGGGGACTTTATTGAAATGAAGGTGTACTCAACGTTGCTTCCTTCCCCTGCCCCCTCCTTTGATTCCTAAATTGGGGTTAACTAATGGGAATTACCACTTGAGACTCAAGTTTTCTCCAGTCCCTGAGTTAAGCTGCTCCTCATATCTCTTCATCCCCTAAATCTAATATCAGTATGTCCAATGCACTCAGGCCATTCAAACGGACTTGATCCACCCAACATCACAAATGCAGAGGACAAGACCACGCCTTATGGCACACTGCAGACATTCAGTACATTCAATTCAAATCGAACTGAACAAAATTGGGTTTGAATCTTGCTGGGGCAGATGATGATGATGATGATGATGGTGATGATGATAGTAACAGGAGTATGGTGGTGGTGGGATGATGGAAGCTGCAATTAAGGGATCACAGCAACATTTTGCTAAATTGAAATGTATTAAACCAAGAATTGAATAAATGCCCAAAGCCTGTAGTGCTGCTCACACAACCTGGAGGCCCTCAACTGAGGTGACTATATGCATAGTGAAAATACCCATGTGGGAGAAAAAGCTCTTCTTTAAAAAAAAAAAAAAAAAATTGAGGGGGGAGGGGATGGGCAGATGGAGAAGAAGAGGGAGAAAATCTCAAGCAGACCTCCAATGAGTGCAGTCCCATATGGGGCTTGATCCCACATCCCATGAGATCATGACAAGAGCCAAAACCAAGAGTCACACACTCAACCAAATAAGCTACCCAGGGGCCCCATAGCTCTTCTTCATTAACAGCTAGCTATACCAATATGCAATATCTTCCAATGATGAGCTCTGGCAAAAGCTGCCTTGCAACCTGAGGCTTAAATCTAATCTTGTCTGTTTAACTTCTTTCCTTAAATTTGAAGTGGCTGAGTCTACAGAGGAAGTTATGGCCTGAGTTATTCACTCAGTTATAAGCATGCATGAAATAGGGTAGACACACAGACTTGGCTTATCTTTCTCCAAGGAGGCAAAAGGTACCCAGATGTGCTTATTCCACAGGAGCAGGAAGTAATCTTATACATGAACACAGCCAATTCAATGTCCTGGACTTGACAAGCAGACTGGCTGCTAAAGGAGCTGGCAAAGATGGAGGCATAGGGGGTTTGGCAAGGGTTATTCTCTTCTGACAATTCACCATGGTAGAACACTTTGCTAAACATTTACAAACATGTTTCCCACCCCACCCACTTTCACAAAAATCCTGGGGGATAAATCAAATCATTTTCCAGGTAAAGAGATAGGCTTAGAGTGATCAAGTAATTTTCCTGAGGTCACTCAATTAATTAATGGCTAAGCTAGATCTCAGACTCAAGTGTGTCTGGTTCCAAAGCCTATGCTCTTTCCATTACACTACTCAAGGTGTGATCCATGGACCAGCTAGTCAGCATCACCTGGAAGCATTTCAGGAGTGTAGGAGTCTCAGGTCTACTTCAGACCTACTGAATCTGAATCTACAATTTAACAAAATCTCAGGCGATTTGTGAATATATGGAAGTTGGAGGAGCATGATGCTGTGTAACATTGGCTAGCTCCCACCATGATTCCCTTTTTCCAGGAAACAAGACCACTTATTGTGGTCCCAACATGCATGGGAGGCAGACATGGATGCGGGTAACTGGACTTACCCTGCCTTCTGGGTAGGAAATCTAAGGTCTGAGTTTCCTGAGGACATGGGGCACTTTTATATCAACTGGTCTGTTCCCCCTATGAGATCCAATGTCCCAGTTGCTACCCCATCTTTCTTTACTTTCTTCTATTCAATCTGAGGTCATGAAATTCCAGCAGTTGTTAGGCAGATTTTGCCTAAACATCTCTATGTGTGGCCACCCCAAACCCTTAGAGGAAGAAAGACTCTTATATTTTCCTTTGAGGGAAAAGAATATGCAGATATGTCTGTAGAATCCTGTGGAAATGGAGTCCCATGATAACCTAAAAAAAGAGTTTGTTGTGAATTTATAGTCACTTATTTTCCTTTTTCACTTTTGATATAGTTTTGTTATTTCTCAGTGTAATTTCCTATGGCAGATTAAGATCCATAATGTACCAAGATATTGTGATTCATGCATAAGAGAGATTTGAAATGAAAGATACATTTGTTGATACTTACTGTTCAGGCACTTGATAAATATTCTCTTACTAGAGCCTCAAAACAACACTCTGAGGATAGGGGAATTATTCCCACTTTATACATGAAAGCAATAAGTTCAGTTTCTTGTCCTACCACCAAAAACAGTTTTAAGTGTAGCGTTGCACCATTCTCAAGATGCATATATTTGAGGTGAATGATAGATAACATATTTGGGTTGAAGGATGCTTAAAAAGGAATAAGACATAAGGTCCTAAGTTAACTATCTTATTTGAATATTTTAAGGTGGGGGAAATTAATATATTTAACTGGTGGGTATTTAGTGTTGTTTTTGTTGTTGTTGTTTTGTTTTGTTTTTTTAAAGAATCATATGCATAAGTTGGTGCAGGCACTTTGGAAAACAGTGTGAAAATTGCCTAAGAAATTTAAAATAGAGCTACCCTATGACCCTGCAATTGCACTACTGGGTTTTCACCCCAAAGATACAGAGGTAGTGAAAAGAAGGGCCATATGTACCCCAATGTTCATAGCAGCAATGGCCACAATCAGCAAACTGTGGAAAGAGCCAAGATGCCCTTCAACAGAGAAATGGATAAAGAAGATATGGTCCATATATACAATGGAATATTACACCTCCATCAGAAAGAATGAATACCCACCTTTTGTGTCAACATGGATGGGGTAGGACAAAGAAAGGAAAAGTGAATTGGGGGAAATCAAAAGGGATGATGAAGCATCAAACTGAGGGTTTTGGAAGGGAGAGGGGTGGGGGATGGGTGAGCCTGGTGGTGAGTATTAAAAAGGGCATGTATTACATGGGGCATTGGGTTTGGTGTATAAACAATAAATCTTGGAACACTGGAAAAATAAAATTAAATTAAAAAAATAATCATGCACATATTAAAGAATAGAATGCAAATGTTGAAATTTTGAGTGAATTTATGAAAAACAGAAGATTTGGATAACTCTTCAAGTACAGCCTGAAACCCTGGGGATAGGCTTTTCATCTTTTCTCTGTTGTTAGCAATAGCAGCAGCAGCAGAAGTAGCAGAAGGAATGGCGTAGTGGTAATAGTTTCAAAGCTACTATATTTATTATCTACTGATGCATAATAAATGATCTCCAAACTTAGTGCCTCAAAACAATACACATTTATTATTTCACAGTTTCTGTGGGTCAGAAATCAGGACATGGCTTGACAGGTTCTCTGCTTCATGTTCCCACAGGCGTGATGACCCCCTTGGCAGGGGCTATAGTCTCATTTGAAGGTTTGACTGGGGAAGGATCTCCTCCCAAGATCACTCAGTGATTGCTAATAGGATTCAATTTTTTATAGGATGCTGGATTGAAGGCCTCAGTTTCCTTCTGGTTGTTGGCCTGAGGCCACCCTTGGATTCTTATTGCACAAATCTCTCCAATATGGTAGCTGGCTTCATCAATGTGTGTAAGATGAGAAGGCAATAGAGAGAGGCCAGCAAAATAGAAGTCATAGCCTTTCACAACCTGCCCATAGAAGTGACATTCTATCATACTGCTATATTCTGTTTTCTAGAAGTGATTCAGTAAGGCAAGGGATTACATAAGGACTTGAATGCCAGGAAGAAGGAATCATTTGAAAGATATCTATCATAATTACTATTCACTGAGTGTCTCGGATGTGCCTGGAATTCTGCTAATCCCTTAACTTACATGATCTTATTTAATATTCACAGCTTTTAGTTGAAGTGTGGATTATAACACCCATACCTATTTTACAGATGGGGGAGCTGAGAAACATGAGGCTAAACAACTTGTCCAGGGTTACACAGTGCCAAGGTCAAGTGAAAATCATGATTTGTGTGAGACTAAAGCCCTTATTCTGAGACAAACTCTTTAAAAATGTTATTGTCTTTCCCAGGGTTATTGTAGGGAATAAGGACCACAGGCTCATTTTCCAACCAAGTCCTTGGAACTTAGACCTCTAACACAAATCTGGAGGCTCAATCCAGGGACACAGTTACTTTTTAGAGAAACATTTTAGTAAACAAATAAAGGGGGCACATATTTACAAGAATTACTGTTCATAGGAACTTCTGGTGTTGGTTGAAGCATAAGGGAAGTGACTCTGTGGAGGTAGGAGAGGGATCAGAAAAAAATGGCAATGGATGGGATGGTTACTGCCTCACCCTTTCTTGGTGGACTTTGTTCAAATACCTCTGAGACAGGGATCAGGACAAAAAAAACTAAAGAAATAGTACTTGAGCAAGGTTTAAAAAGTCTCTGAGCATAAGCAGAATCAGTTTGGGAGCTGTGAGTCAAAGAGTAGCTCAGAATTGGTATATCTTAGAGATTTTTTTTTTTAAGATTTTATTTGAGAGAGAGAGAAAGAGAGAGAGAGAGAGTCTGTGTGCGCATGCAAGCTGGGGAGGGGCAAAGGGAGAGGAAGAGGGAGAAGCAGACTCCTGGTAGAGCAGGGAGTCCTACATAGGGCTTGATCCCAGGACCCTGCGATCATAACCTGAGCTGAAAGGAGTTGCTTAGCCAGCTGAGCCATCCAGGTCCCCCAGGATGAGGTTCTTTGGTCAGGGAGACATAACTCAATCATACTGGCCATCAGGTTGGTAGAAGTAAGGTAGACCTCAGCTTGGTTTGATTCACTGACTCTGTGGTGTCACCGTGGCCCTGATTTCTTCCTGTTAATTTGTTTTGCCTTCTATAGCATGTACTTTATCCTAAAGCTGGGCCCATTTCTTTTCTTTCTTTTTTTCCCCCCAAAGATTTATTTATTTACTTGAGAGAGAGCAAGAGAGAGAGAGCAGATCTTGAAACAGACTTCTCTCACTGAGTGGGAAGACCAATGTGGGACTCAATCCCAGGATCTGGAGATCTGACTGAAGGCAGGTGTTTAATCGACTGAGCCACCCAGACACCCCAAGCTGACCCCATTTCTTAATCATAAACTGATTATTGGAATGCCCAGGGCTACATATCTCTTTGCCCATTTCTAGAGAGTGTGTCTGAGAAGTACAGGCACCCTTGCCCAGAAACACTCTACAAACTGCTCCTTACTTCTTTGTGGCTTCAATTTTGTCACATGTTCATATAATAAGTGTGGCCTCGGTGTGAGATCATGGTGATTAGCTAGAATCAGATACATGCCCTATCCTAAGAGCCAGAGGCATTTAAAAGACCCTTTTTAGGGATGCCTGAATGGCTCAGTCAGTTAAGTGTCTGACTCTTGAGTTCAGCTCAGGTCATGATCTCAGGATTGCAGCATCAAGGCCTATAACAAGCTCTGCACTCAGCACAGAGTCTGCTTGTGATTCTCTCCCCTTCCTCTGCCCTCCCCTCATTCCCTCTCTAAAATAAATAAATAAATAAATCTTTTAAAAAATCCCTTTTTAACCTATGACATTTGGTTATGTCATCTATTTTTATTGTGGGGTTTGGTTGAACCTGACTATGATTGAAGATTAACCTCCCAAGGATGAAAGTACTCTTATCTCATATGCCAAATTTGTCCCCAAACTGTATCTGGACGCAAAAGTCAGGGACAGATAGAGTTGTAGAAAAGAAAACAGAATATGGTATCGAAATACTCTTGCTCTTGCCATTCATTCACCAGGTGATCTTGGGCATACTTTGACTCACTCAACTAATGTTAATGATCTTACTTGAATCTGTGCTCCATAACACTGAGCTCATACTAAAAACTCAATGAATATGTCAGTCAAATGCATTAATGTCTTTTGATAATATAAAGATCAAGTCAGACAAATATCACTAATCAAAATGTCACCCAAATAGTACAAAGTGCAATTCCAAAATTTCAAGCCAACATGTTCCCTTCTCCTATGTGATACCTATTATGGCTTCAGTCCCCAACAGTGATTAGAAAGACCCCCTTCCCTATAGGTGTCCTATAGGGCTATGGAGTCCACATCAAATGAACATTTTCTCAATTATAAATTGATTGAATTAATCCAAATGATATCAGAATAGGATGGAAATGAAAGGCATCCTTGAGAATGGGTAGAGCAAAACAGAATGGTTAAAGAGAAGTTACCAAAGGCCATGTGCATGTTGAATGCACATGAAATCAGGGAAAGTCAATGCACTGTGATGAGGATGTGAAGGGCCATTATACATTAAAGGCTGATTTTATGTACATGAAAGACTGCATTACTTCAAATTAATCAAGAGAAATATAGGACACCAGTAAACAGCACATTTTAAAAGGTGCTATATTCAGTGAGTATCCATCAAAAACAGAATCACTCCACTGTCATAAAGCATGCCCCATTATAACAGAAATGACCTGCGTTGATGTCTGCATAGCTCAGGCCACTTCTCAGCTACAACATGGTGTGGGTTTTAATGGACAAAAGCCATGACATCACAGAAGTCTAAGTGGTGGTGAGAATGTTTTCTTTTCTTTCTTTCTTTCTTTTTTTTTTCCCCAGACAGGTTTTGCTGATAGCAGTATTTAAGCACTAACTTGCAATTATGCAAATATATGTATATTACATGTTAATTTAAAAAAAAATAAGAGAACCGAATCCAGAAATACAGTTGCTACAAACAGTACAAGTCCAAGACATTTCTTATAACTATCTACTGGTTTTTCTTGTCTGTCTTCTTTCCTTCTCACCCCTACTTATTACTTCTTTAAGTCTATGGGGATGGGCTTCTTAATATGGAACTCTGTATGGATTTAGGGGGTCAAGAAACTCCCTGAAATTTTACCCAGTTTTATACATGGGAGAAAAATGCATTTTTTTTTTTTGGAGAGAGTATCCCATATTCACGAAGGGATATGTAAAGCATCCATTCCCCCACCATGCCAATGTTAAGAATCATTACATTAATTGAAAGGAACAATGTACTATGAAAAGAGCCATAGTTTTTGAGAGTAAGAGAGATTTAAACTCTAGCTCCATAAATTTCTTGAACAAATTAGTAAACATCTGTACTCTTAGATTCCTTCTTGGCCTCTAAGTTTATTATTTAAATTAGTTAATCAAATAAGCTAAATAGGTATTTAGAGCATCTAATTTAGTATGTGGTATGTAGTAGGTATTCAGAAGGTGATAGCTGACATTATTATTATGATTTTTTCTTCTTTCTTTCTTTCTTTCTTTCTTTCTTTCTTTCTTTTTTTATCTGTTGGTTTTTCAGAGTGGTAACCAAAGCACTTGAATGTGATTTCTGGGTTTTGTATTTAGTCTAGTCAGGAGTGATTACCCCAAGTCAACCAATTGGGCACATTCATCATATGAAATTATTGGAGAGTTAGACTCACCTCAGTTTACCCTTTCTATGCTAAAGCAATTTTTTGGAAGATAGTATCAGGTATTTTTCCATAAGCCACATGGTATCTGGAGACTGGCCCATGAATTCAATTTTGAATCCCTTGAAATCAGTAGGCAGAAAACATTTAGGTGGTTCTGCCAGTGAATATGTGACCTTGAACAAGTCATTTAAATTTTTTGGGCCTAGTTCCTCCATCTCTAGCACGAAAAGTCCTAATGCTTTTTGCTCCAGCTACCACACACTTTTCCTTCTCTCAAGGCTTTGTTACACTTTTTCTGAGGAAACTCTTTGGATCAAGTCAGCAAGGCAAATCATTCTATTACTCAGCGTGCCTCGGCTCTTATGTGCGGAATTTGTAAGCAGGTAACTTCAACGAGAACTTTCTTATTTCTATACAAGTGTCTAAGTGACTCAGCTGTGAACATTCTTTTGACCTCAGAGAAACTCATGCTTGGGATTTTCACCAGACTTATTAGGCCTCATTTATATGTGATTTCCAGCAGCAAGGGACCGGGTCACATCACCCCGATGGCCCTTCAAAAGTTTCTGTGTAGTAAAGACTCTGTTCTTCTTTTATCTGGACACCCATCTACCTGGCCACCCACTGCCCACCTTTGGCCATTTCTATATTCTCTACTGCCCTGCTCCTTTGCTGAAAAGAACGTAGGTTTTTCATCTCTCTATTTAGCCATCTAACTTAACCTAAACCATTTTTGACAATGAAAAACAAGAGTGGGTTTATTAAAAAAAAAATCTTCTTTGATCTTTAATCATGGCTGAAGATAATTCAATCTGGTCTTCATTATCACAGTGGTTTATAAGCAGCAGCTGCAGCCCCTGACTCAGACAAATGTTTGCCCTGTATTATTACAATAAAACCAACACCATAGAATGATATTTTTTTCTCTCTTTCTTGATATCATCACAGAGAATTAATGTTCCTTTTTTTTTTTTCATTACTGTTTCATTGTGTGAAATATGGACTAAATCAAACCTCTGGTCAGATAGTTTCTTCTACAATATTGAAGCGGGTGAGGGGAGGAACCCAACCATTGAGATCAACACGTGAAAGCTATGGTGTGGAAGAATCAGCGGAGAATGTTTGATGTGTGTTCAGAAAGAGAGGAGACAGAGTGGTCTCCATTTAAAGTTTCCTCCTTAATCCAAGCTGTTCTGTGTCCTCTGTTTTGGTCAATGACATTTCTAGCCTCACTCACCGGGAGGTCCAAACCGCATCTTAATAATGGTTAAAGGCTGGAGCATTATCAAACAGAGCTTGGCTAGGAGGCAGGTGGGATACCTGAATCCTGCCCTACTCCATCTACTCTCTTTGCAAGAATTCCCAAGGGTGGTAAACACATAAACGATGACAGCAAAGTTAGAAATCAAGATTTCACTTTCTTTCTGGCAGGGCCTATGCCAGAAACCCAACTTTGTTCAGTTGGACTGAAATAGGATGGGGAAGGAGAAAAGGAGATTATTTCTCATATAATGTTCATATAATGATTTCTCATATAATGTCCATATAATTATTTCTCATATAATCTTACCTTTAGCCTAGTGATTTTTAGCTTTTCACCTGGGTAGCTTTTACTATGTGGGTCCTACCCCCGCAAGATTTTTATTTAATTGGTCTGGGATGCAGTCTGGAGAATAACGAGGTTGAAAAGCTTTCTAGATGATTCTAATATGCACCCCAGGTTGAGAGTCCCATTTTCTGGCTGTCGGTCACTGAGGGACAATTTCCTAGCATGGTACTTCTCCATCTTCAACGTGCATAGCGATCACCTGGGATCTTGTCAAGAAGCAAGATTTAGTAGCTCTGGGCTGGGACCCAAGAATCTGCATTTCTACAAGTTCCCTGTCGCTGCTGCTGGTGGTTCACAGCCTGTACTTTCAGTATCAAGGTCCTGACTGGAGAGAGAAGAGGAATTTGCAGGTTTGATCTACTGACTTATTGATATGGCTGCAATGAAAGAAAAAATAGAATATTGCATGACAATTTTGAGCATCACCCACGGGCCCTGTCCTGGGGAACATTCTCCCTATCTCTGCCCTAGAGTCTCACCTAAAAAGATTAGTAATTCTTTCTTTTTTTTTTTTAATTTTTAGAAGATTTTATTTATGTATTTGACAGAGATCACAAGTAGGCAGAGAGGCTGGCAGAGAGAGAGGAAGGGAAGCAGGCTCCCTGCTAAGCAGAGAGCCTGATGCGCGGCTCGATCCCAGGACCCTGGGATCATGACCTGAGAGGAAAGCAGAAGCTTTAACCCATTGAGCCATGCAGGCACCCCAGTAACTCTTTCTGTAAGGCAAGGTGGGGTAGGGAGAGGAATCCCTTCCCAACAGTGTTTGCAGTGCGAAGAAGAATTTGAGATTTACTCCTCTTCCCTCTTTGAATCAATCCATTGCCAACTTCTTCGTTCTCTCTCTGAAATATTACCCACTTTCTTCTCTTCATTTCAGCTATAACTACTTCATTTTGGTATCTAACCATCTAGAGTGATCTCGCTAGCTCTAGTTTCTTCACTTCCAAAATTTTCTGCATGGCTTTGCTAGATTAATCTTACCAGGAGATGATTTAGTTATTTACATAATCTTATACCCAATAAATCAAAATTCCTTAGCCTGTCATAAAAGCCCAGCTCACTATGCTCCCAAATAGGCCATATCCTAAATCCCACCACATTTGCCATCTCCTGAATGTATCGTATATGATTCCATTCAACCATTCTTTCATTCAAATGTATATTCATTCATTCATTCATTCATTCATTCAAGATGGCATCAGACATGCAAACAAAAAATTGTGTCACGGTGTGATACGATCTGAGAGTATCAGGAAAGGCTTCTTAGACGAGGTAATAGTTGATCTCAGTCTTCTAGGAGAATGGCTTTTAGGGTGGATAAATCAATTTTGAGTCCAAGAGACGGAAAATGCAAGCTTTTAGAGGCATTAAACAGAAGTCATCATGTTCAAAAGGTACAAATATTTTGTAGTGTAGTTTTAGGAGGCTAGAGTGTATAGGAAGGTATAGTGAATGGAGTAGAAACATGGGCAAAGAGACTGTGGAGCCTGGAGTTGTGTTGTAGGCAGCAGGGAATCTAGAAAGATTTTATGCTTGCAGAGTTATATTAAGATGCATGCTTGCTCACCTTTTGGCATTTGCCTTTGTTGTTTCCTCTCCCTAGTATATTATTTTTCCTCCATTTTCCCTGTGAAGGTTTACTCATTTATGCCTTCATTGAAATAACTTCTCCTTATCAGAGAGAGTCAACCTTTCTTTCTGCATTTTGGATTCATATTATTCAGGTGACATGTGTCTCTTTGCTTATATTTTTAACATAGTTTGACAGCAAATATTATGCCTTATTAATCTTTGAATCTCTTTACCATTCAACACCTAGGCTTTCTTCTGGCACATGTTAGCTGTTCAATAAACAGTTGTTGAATTAAATTAAACAGGATAGGAAAAGCCATGCCATCAATTACAGCTTTAAGCATCACCATCTCCACTCTTCTTATATTTCACTTGAGTGTTGATCAAAGAGTATTTACTGACAAAACCATGTATGCACTCCAGTACTCTCTCCACAGAGACGTTGCTCAAAAGCAAAGGATTGGGAGTTAAAAGGCCTCTTGCATCACAACCAACGTGATGGCTCAATCTCTTCTGTCAGGACATCAAGTCCAGATGCTGAGTACCAGCGCAAAGCACAGCTGGATCTTCTTATGTCAGGTTGAAATGAAGAAGCCAGAGAGTAGAAATGGCACCAGCCACTCTATCTGCTTTTGCTACTAACCCTTCAGGAAGCAACAGTTATCGATCAGGGCGTTCATTAATGTCCAGTGTGCATCGCGTGATAATAGTTGCTATCATTTCTCGTCCACTCACAACAATTTAGACACTGTGATAAACATGTCCTGTGAAGTATTGAACATGGTATTTGCAATAACCCTCCCAAGTAGACATTATAATTCCTTTTTGTTAGATGAGGAAACCAAGGCAGGGAAGGGATGAATAGATGTCCACAGTCAAGGAGGACCGGTGAGTGTCAGAATTAACAAATGAGCCCTGACTCTGACTCCCCAGCCCAGACACTTAACAACTCCATCATATCATCTCAAGGAATTAAAAAGGTTGGCCTGAGAGTCAGGGAGTGTCTAGAGAGGTCCAGGGAGGGCCTGAAGAACTTCATGACAACCAGGAGTCTTTAAATCTATGCCCCTATTGTCATCAGCTTCCACTGATGCCATAGCAGCAGGACACACAGGAGCATTTGAAAATGTTCCTATTGATTGGACGTGAATAATTACTGCCTTCTCTATATCATGGGTTCACTATCAGAAAGTAATAGCAGAAATGCTAACCAAGATTAATAGCTGTGTTTCATTATTTTTAATGCAAACTATTGATTTTAAAGTGGTGTAAGGTATGGCAGTTTATTACAATAAAACAATAAAAGAGACTATATGAAATAATTGAGAATAATCTTTTCCCTTTTTGCTGCAGCTAAGGAACATAATGTGCTGTGCATGTGAAGGCATTTATGGCAAGCTCTATCCAGTGATGGCAGCTTAAGCACTCTATAAAGAAGCACTTTGGAACCAGAGTATTATAAATAATCGACAATAAAGCTGGTAAATGGGCCTTTAATTTGATTCCATTATGTCACAGGATCACGAGGACCAAGGGGGCCCAGCCTCAAAAACACTAACTGCTGAGCAGCACGCAAAGGTAAGCACATCGGATGGTCTTAAGATGTCCTTTCCACCTGGGGAATTTCCAGGATAAAGCTGGGTCATTGGCAGCTAGATGTGAGGTCATATTTTACCTCTGAGCCAATGCATCCAGGGTCAATAACACACCCAATCCCAACACAAAGTGTCCTCTAGCAGTCTCCCTCACTTGGCATTGTTTCTCCATGAACCACCTCTACTTCCATTTGCTTTGGCTATTTTCACAGTTAACAGTAGACACCTTCAGAAGCAATTTCCCTCTGGAGTCATTCTGTTGATTGGGGTTGTAGAGGCTGCCCAAATAATGTATGGCTTCATTGCCAGAAATAGACCATAAACAATGCAGGGGGTGATAGGTCAACGGTATATGTTGTGTTAATCAGACCACACCTTGAGCGGTGAATACAGGTCTACATGAACTGTAAAAGCAGATTAATATTGGACACACTGGGTAGAGACAGGGCTGATGAGGAAATGGAGGTGAGATCCTAGCAAAATAAGAGTGGTAGCTGAAACTGTGGTCATTAGCACTAGAAGAGACTCTGGGAAATGTAAAAACTGTCAACAAACATTCGAAGGGTTGATGCATAAAGGAGGATTTAGGCTTGTCCTGTGAAGCCCCGGAAGAGAGAAATGTACTCTTAGTCAGATATGGATGTGAGCTCTACTTCTCCACGTCTAGTAGTGTGACCTCACACAAGCGACTGAAACTTTCCAGTGCTCAGTCCCTTCATCCATACAATAGAGGTAATGAAAACACGTACCCTGCATAATTGGGAGCAGGTAGATTAAGTGAGACACACCACACCAAGTGGAGCTCAGTGCTCAGTAGGAAGCAAGAACTCCATGAACATCGACAATAAACCCAGATAGTAACAACAGCAAAACCAGAAGGTAGAGGGCACCCCTGCTTGAGGGGTTGCACCAGACATAGTTGACACTGAAATTGGGGCCATGGGGGTTTGAACTGGCTCCATAAAATTACCCAAAGCTTCCCAGAGATCCAGTTGGAGGGTAGAGTGGGAAAGCCAGACCAGCCTTATCGTTTAAAGCATAGTGGATTAAAACTGTGAAAGCCAAATGTAGTCCGGTTTTAGAGGCAACTATGGGTCAGAGCCAGCAAGAGGGATAAACCAGGCAACAGAGAGGACATGAGAAGAAGGGGTAGGAAGGGGAGACAACCACTGATTCTTAAGATTGTTCATGGGTCATCACGGCTCACTTCCGTGACCTCTGACGACAGAGTGGGTAGGACAGAAGGACTGTAACAGTCTTGGGTTTAGAGGGAGCACCAAAAAGACTGATCCCAGATGGTATGAGGAAGAAATTCCTAATCGGCAGGCAATGCACTGTAACAGGTTTACCAAAGAAAGTTGAATATTACTTAAGAGCACAGATGCTGGAGCCAGACTGACTAGATGCCAGTCCTGACCACTCCAGTCAGACCTGCCCCCCCCCCCGCTCTGGGCCCCCACTTCCTCATCTGAAAAGGGGGGGATAATAATGAAATCCACCTTTTCAGGTTACAAAAAGTTAATGGGATGATGCATGCAATGGTAGTTATTATAGCAGTTAGAATTATTGAAAGATGGTGTGGATTTCCATCCACGTACAAATCTATAGTAAGAAGCAAGTAGAGGCTCCTGAAAGCAGATACAGCAAAGCAGACCCATTTCCCCTGGGGTGAGAGCCTAAGGTCTATGCCCCCACTCACCGCAGAAAAGAAAAATAATTTAAAGTAGTTTTTTTTGTTTTGTTTTTGTTTTTACATGTCTGAGAGATCTGTGGATAGGGTCCAAATGTAAGCACGTGGTCCCAAAGGAATCATGTGGAGGAAGCAGTCCCTTCCTGAATTATGTATGTGTGCTGTTCACAGGGGAGGCTGGAGATAATGCAGAACAATCTTAACCCCTGGTCCTGGCAGAGCTTTGGATCATTGCTTTCTGTATACTCATCCTCTTCCTAAACTCATGGAGAGACTGGAAGTGGGACTGAAGCTGTGTTCTTTGCAGCCTGGATTTTTTTTTTCCTCCCTCTACTACATAAGGAAATGTATTAGATCCCAGATCTTCTAAGGCCATTCAAGAGGTGGTCTCCCTCTCACCCCATACTGTTCCATTCCTCTGAAGTTCTTGCTTTTCTAGAACACCACAATGCCTGTACTCTTTACCTTGTCTCCACATCATCCCTACTACTCACTACTCACTAAAATTCTTTAACTTAAAACTAGAGTATAGGGGCACCTGGGTGGCTCAGGGGGTTAAAGCCTCTGCCTTCGGCTCAGGTCATTATCCCAGGGTCCTGGGATCCAGCCCCACATCCGACTCTCTGCTCAGTGGGGAGCCTGCTTCCCTTCCTCTCTCTCTGCCTGCCTCTCTGCCTACTTGGGATCTCTGTCTGTCAAAGACATACATAAAATCTTTTAAAACACACACACACACAACTAGAGTATAAACACTTTAGGGGCAAGAAACTCTGCTACTTCATTTTCTCTTTCATAGCCCCTAGCAAAAGTCACTTTGGGTATGTAGCATCTCTTGCTCAGACCACAATTTTCACTTAGTGAGAGGTGGCAGGCATTCATTGAGCAGATCAGGAGCATGTAAGCATGTGTGGTAAACAACTTTTGTTGCATGAACAACAGCTACTTCACCTTGCTCCTTTTAACAGAATATCAACACCAAGCCCAAGGTAATGGAACACAGTCTATCTAAATTAATCATTTCAAACCCACCTTTTGCTTTCAGCTCTCTTGCAGCTGAGGATGGCTTGACATCCAATATGACTAAGGAGACAGAGGGGAAGTTGCAAGAGTGGGCCTTCTAGGAAAACTTGTTTTCCTGATTAAAGGAACCAAAGGTCTTTTTTTTTTTTTTTTTCCTTCTTCATGCATGGAAGGGTGACTTGCAGGCCCTGGTATTAATAAGGCTCTGAACCAATGCTACCCAACACCTACATGACATTGCAACATAAGAAACATTAAGTCTCTGTTTATTTAAGCTTTACTTAGTCAGGGTTTGGGTTACTTGCAAAACCTTCTCTAACCTATACAGGGAAAGGGGAGTTGAATTTTACGCTGAGGAATCCAAAGAAGCTTAGAAATGACCATGTAGGAAGAGGTTAGGATACGTGAGGAAGAGAGGATATTATGGAATATTGTTAGGGAATTAATGGGCAAGACGGAGGTGAAACCATAGAGGAAAGTTTGGCCAATTTGTAAAGACTACAGCAGGTATTCTCAATCCGGACTGCACGTTTGAATCACGGGGAGGGCTTCACAAACTGCAGGATGCTCAGGACCCTCCCCATAAGATTCGACGTGATTTGACTGGGGGTAAGGAAAAGGTATCTGTAGTTTTTTTTTTTTTTTTTTTTTTTAAACTCCTGATATTCAGGGCTGAGGGCTATCATCTCGTAAGGTGTTAAGGGCCAGACCCTGGCCTACCTGTCTACCTTCACATCTCCCACAGTCAGTAGGTTCTAGCCACACTGTCCTTCTTGAGCCTGCCGGTGAGGTTTCTCAAACCCTACTCATGCTCCAGGGCTTTACATAGACCATCACTCTCTCTGACTCCACAGACCTCCCATGGTTTCCTCATATTAATCTAAGCTGGGTGTCCTATCTTATTCTCTCTTTAGTAGTATATGTTTTTAACCAGATAGTTTGAAGCTACATATTTATTTTTGGCTTATTTGTTTACTTATTTATCTATTGTGGGAACAAAGGCCATCACTATTGTATCTCTCAGATACCTTGTGCACAATGCCTGGCATACTTAGGGTACTAAATAATTATTTGTAAAGTGAATTAATAGAACAAACACTCTAGGTCCAGGACACAGCTGTATAAAGGCCATTTTTGTAGTCACTGGAGGGAGACAGTCACATTAGTGCTCCGGTGTGCCGGTGGAGGTATAACTAGGGTGAAATGGGGAAGGAACACTAATCGGAAGATTAATGCATCATGGGAGAGACGAAGACAGAAGCCTGGGCAAAAGACATCCACTCAGCTCTCGATGCCCAGTTCCCAGCTCTGCTCCTTATCACCAAACACCCCAAGGATATTTGGAAAGGGGAGAAAGGGAGAGTTGGGATGAGTACTGATGGAAGAGAGGGTTTATAAAATGCAGTCAACAGAGGAAAAACTCGCTAGATTTCCAGAGAGAGAAAAGAAAGCAGAAAGTGCCCACAGAGTTGTGGTAGATTAACTTTACCAACTTCACAGCACCTTTTTGCAGACATTAAGAACGTCCTGAGTCTCCAGCTAGTGCATGCAGTTGAGGACAGCAGGTTAAGGCAGCTTGTGGCATTTTGTTTTCTTTCTTTGCTAGTAAAGGGAGAATTTAAATGAGTTTAACCTTTGATGATCTGGCGATTGTAAAAATCAACTTACCAAAGTTCAGGCGGTGTCAGATGCACAGACACCCTTTCTGAACAGCTCATCCTTCCAGACCTTTCTCTGTCAAATGTCAAAGCCCAAATGAGCTTGTTTGGAAGGCAAATTACATGTTGCAGGCAGCCGTTTCCTGTAGCTGGCATCTTCTTTCTGAATAATTAAATAATGCAGCAACAAAAAGACTCTGGTCTTAAAGTCTGAACATGCGTGTGTGTGTGCATGTGTCTGTGTGTGTGCATGCGTGTGATATATATATGTGTGTGTATATGTATGTGTGTGTATGTGTGTGTATACATGTATATATGTATATGTATATGGTATTCTCCCCCCTCAAAAAAAAAAAAAAAAACAGGCTTAGAGGAGATGGGAGTGAAAGGAAGGAGAAGGGAGTGCAGAGAAAGGGAATTGGGGGAAAATGAAGGCCCCTTTCTTCTGGAAGGTTGGCAAGTTGGGAAACGCTAGGAAGTCAGAAGTGGCCTGGAGTCCTGTAGGTAAAGGCAGGATAACAATGGCTGTTATAAGGCCAATCATTAGGGGGTCGGAGACAGAGCCATCCAAGAAACTCTGTCCATAGAGGTAGGGCCTGAGGTCAGGCCTAGGGGATGCCAGTGTTGCTGTTCCATGGTGCATAGAAAGATGCACCAGCACTGGGGTGGGGTGGTAATTGGGGTTGGTAGAAGAATTAGTTAGCATCACAGTCAAGTGCATTTCTTAGAAAACACACCCATCATGTTTTTTTTTTTTTTGAAAGATTTTGTTTATTTGTTTATTTGACAGACAGAGATCACAAGTAGGCAGAGAGGCAGGCAGAGAGAGAGAGAGAGAGAGGAGGAAGCGGGCTCCCCGCCAAGCAAAGAACTTGATGCTGGACTCAATCCCAGGACCCTGAGATCATGATCCGAGCTGAAGGCTGAGGCATAACCACTGAGCCACCCAGGTGCCCCCCATGAGTAGTTTTTTTCACTTATGTACAAATCATCAAAATCCTGGGTTTTTACAATAACTCTCACTTTATTCTTCAGATAGGGTTACTTGGAAGGGCCAGAGACTTAGAGTCTGATAATGAGTTAGTGGCTGAAAAATGACTAGGAGCATGACTGATTCTCTCTTCCTTTGTAGGAGGAGGGTTGCTTCTGCTTTGTGTTCTGACCTGGCATAGCCAACACTCTCTCTGGCTCCTGGTAGCTTGGCCCACAATTGATTTCTCTTCTGTTTCCTCTGTCTTTGGTTCCTGTGCTATGCCTACTTGTCAGCAGGTACAGAGACCATTAGAAAGCTCACTGATCATATCTGCTCAGGTTGCCTCTGAGAGATAGGGAATGGAGGTCCCTATCCCAGTGATACTTCTTGGAGTAAGCCTCTGGTCAAAGCAAACGCCAGCCCTGTACTGAGAGGGACTGTCTTCAGGGTCCTGATTGTTAAGCTCTAGAAAATTTCCTTCTTTCTCTGTCCATTTTGGCAGCCCAGGAAGTCCCTGTTGAGGACATCCAGGTCTGGGACAGTGATATTTTGGTAAGACAGTATATTTTGAAAGAATACACTCCTTAAAATGTATATGATAGTCAAAAATACAGAAATCAAGCTATAGACTAAAAGAAGGGTAGAAGAGTCTCCTTTTCCAAATAGCTAGGAAGCAAATAAAATTCATAGTTGCCTTTAATTTTAGAAAAATAAAACCTTGCATTATATATTTTCAATATTTCATACATGTTCTTTAATTTTGACTTACCTTCACAATTAATTACAAAGCCATTTGGATTAAGTGGCATTAAAGCCAGAAGTAACAAAACAATAACCAGAACCACACAAACACCTAGGTAAGAGGTATTGAAGACTTGCTCGAAGACAGATAGGTTTTTAAATTTCATTAAAAATCCAGAATACACCTAATATAGTTCTAAATTTGCAGATGAGAAAATGGAGACACTAACAGGCTATAATAGCTCACTCCACATCATGCCGTGAGGGGTGGGCAGAACTGGAATTTAAATCTAGATCATGTAACTTCTGAGTCCATTCTCCCCAATAACGATTTACAGCAGCATCAGCACGAGGGGCATCAGAATCACCTGAATGGCTTGGTGTTGCACAGGTTTCTGGGCCCACTCCAGTGCTCTGAGTCTGGAGTGGGCCTAGAGCATTCAGACTTCAAACAAGTTCCTAGGCGACGCCGGTGCTGCTGGTCAGAAAATCCTACTTTGAAAACTACTGCCTTATAGGGTCTCTAAATAACATCTTTCATGATTACGTGACTTAATCCTTACACAAGGCATGAGAAAGAAATTTTATTATAATCCCCATGTTATAGAAGACAAAAAAGCATTTTGCCTAAGGTCATCCAGTGATAAGTGACAGAGCCTACATTCAAAGCAGAAATCTCTGCATTCGGAGCCAACATACACACTAAAGCATTATGCTGGAGTGATTTCCACGTTTTCCTTGATTGTATTAAGCTTATTATATCTCCGTTTTTGCTGCAAGTAGCAGAACTGGCATTTTTTTTCAACTTTCCATTCACAATGATAAGATAGGAAGGTCAAAATACAATAAAAAAGGCAATCCCTTGGACAAGCAAACCCTGCTATATAGAGAACGAACATGGCAAAGCTGTCCACTCTGGACTCTTGGCTGGTGTGCAGTGCCACTAGGTGGTAGTTCAAAATGTTGAATGATCAGCAAATGCACAGAAGTCCAAATTCACATTTTTTGTACCATTGGGTGAAGTTTAAAAATGAGTATAGAAGATTGCTTCCATTGGTTTCTGTGTCTGAGTTCTCCTAAGTCCTGGGCATCGAGAAGATTACCACATTCTCCACGAGAGGGACTTAGTGACCATGTCTGCAGAGGCTAGCATCCATGGTTTTTACAAATCATGCCCAGGCTTATGTCTCTCCCCAATCACACACCCATCTTTCCTATCGCACAAAGCAACCAGTGGAAGAAAACTGGGGGACATCATCAACAATTCATGTTTATCAGGAAGTCTAGGGTAGGTGGGTTGAAAATGACTAGCAAAGCGTCCTCCTCTCCAACATACAGAAGAAGGAAGTTATTTTTGAAATCATTTATTTTTCTTTTGTTGGTGAAGATAGAGAAGTGGGGTTTTATACTATAGTGTAGCCCTCTATTTGGCCATGATAGAGAATCCTCCTTTTCCAATTGCTCAGGCTTGGATTAAATGAGATCAAATGAGATCACGCATGGTAAACTGTAAAGTGTAGTGCCAGAGGGTGAGATTATTATGATGAAACACAGAGGAGTAAAATTGGTCAATTTTCTAGCTTTGAAGACAGACAAATTGAAGTTTAAGCGCCAGTTATGCTAATAGCAATGTAATTTTGGAATGAAAATTAACCTCTCTGAGCCTTTTTTTTTTAAAACGGTAAAATGTAAATTTTAATCCTATTTCATGAGTGTAATTGTGAAGTTAAATTAGGAAATAAAACATGGTCAAGAAAACATTATAATTGACTTTTATTTTTGAGGAATACTAGTTTGGGAAGTTTTCTTAAAGCCCAAGATGTACCCCAAAATAATAATAATTAGGATACATAGGCCAAAATGTTTAAAGATGGATAAAAATTGGCAAAACCATTGTCATTTTATGCCAAAATAATATGTGAAAAATCACAAAACAAAGATTCATTTTTGGCCAAAATCTGGCCTTAACCAAAATTTTACATAATTCATAAAGTAAGAAATTGCTGGATGACATCAAAATGATGGTTTTAAGATACTAGAATGATTTAAAGTTGTACCCAGTAAACCTTCACAGTCAAAGGGTTTCTGAGACTCTCAAGGACATTTGTCCCATAAAAGCATAAGAAACAACACATGGCTAAGTAAAGAGAGGCATGTCAAAAGAATTATAGCTGGTGCTTCTGTCAAGTGGTTCTACATTTCTCCACAGATATGTAGAAAGCCCAGAAAGCTTTTAAGGGAATTGGATCACCAATGTAATACCAGCTTGTATTAGAAAGGACTGAGATGGTTCATGTTTCTGAAGTCTCTAAGTCCCCAACTTCCTCACAGGCAGGAAACAGGCTAAGGAGTTTACTCCCTTGTAAACAAGGGTTACAATTCCTTATAAAATAGTAAAAACAACTCAGAGGGTAGAGTCACAATTCCTGAGGGCAGAGTGAAAAGCTAAAGATGTTAATAATCTTCAGAGCCATTTCCAGGGAATAGATCCAGACCCTATTCAAAGGACATGACCTGCTTCTAAATTAGGAAGGACCTGACCACATATACCCAGAATTGTGACAGCTACAGCACTTCCATTTCTGCCTTTTCAGAGGGCTTGTCCTTCAAGTTTATCTAGTCTCCACTCACCATTGTATGCTGAGGCAGTGGGGAAGGTATTGGCTTTTTAGGTCGTAGAGTTTTTGTTAAAGAGGAGTGATACATGAGATGTTTCTGAGGAGCCTCAACTATGTCTGGACTTGACTTAAATAAGACTCTGGAATTGGAGTCGGATCCCAAAATGGCTTTGGTCAGTGTCTCTTCTAAAAGCTACAGGAGAAAATAAAGGGAGAAGACAACTGTTTCAGGGAGGAGAGGCTCTCCGATGGATACTTGTTGGCAATGCTGCTGATCGTGGGTCTTTGTGTCTTGTAGCAGTAGAACTTCCAGTATGGCGATCCCTCTGGGACTGTCTTTCTTCTCAGTAAAAGTTCCTAGATGACTAAGGATCTGCCACATTAAACTCCTAAGAGTTGCCTTTCAACAATTCTGTCGAGTAGCACATTTCTAAAATGTACCACATGCTTCCTTGATTCTTGAAACAGTGAATTCTGAACACCAATTTTGTGTTTTCCTATGGCTTTGTTCATACACTACTTTCTCCCAGAACAATCCATTTTATTTCTACCTGTGAAAATCCTCCCATCCACCAGAAACTGTTGAAATGCAACTACTTTCATGGAGAATTTCTTGATTCTCGCTCTCCAGCTATCTTAGTAATAACATATAATTATCATGATAATAGCTATCATTTATTGAGTAGTTGCCATGCACTAATTATTTTACCTAAATTACATGATTTAATTTTTACAACAGGTAAGTGTTGTCGTATTATTATTTTACCCACACAGATGAGTTGGAAAGCTACAGGGTTTCGCAAATGCGGAAACTGAGGTTCAGAGATTTGCTGATACTTTGAATCATAAACCAAATGATGCTTTCAAGTAAAAAGAGTCCCCCAAGGAAGAGACCCAAGTAAAAATGGGTCTCAAACTGTATTGCTCCCAAATCAGACTGTTTCGTATCTCATGTATAAAGATCTTCCCAGCAGCAGGGAGAAGCTGAGGTTCTTTTTCTTCTCCCCACCTCCTTACCTAGGATATTTCTCCATCCCATACTAGCTCACCTTGTGAGGCTATTTAATGTGGGGATTTGAATGGCCAGACAGGCTGGGTTAAATACTGACTCTCCCTTTTACCAGCTATTAGATTTTAGGCAAGTCGCTCAATATCTCTACATGTTAGTCCTTACTTGTAAAACAGAAACAACAAGAGGAACCTACCTCCCTATAGAGTCATTGTGAATAGTAAATATATTAATTCATGCAGGGTTCTCAAAACAGTGCCTGGTGCATAGTAAGATCTCAATACATGTGAGCTATTATTGTCTACTCTTCTCGCTTCCCTCTTTCCCTCTATGTTTTCAGATTTTTTTTAAAAATTATAACAATTTGGCCCGGATTGATGAAGCTGAAAAGTAAATAAATAGCAGGTGCAGGCGGAAAGCAGATGGAATTCACTCTGGGTTTCCTTTCCTGTTAGCTTTGGACAGGTTTGCTGTTTGCATAACTTGTTCTCTGCCTTTTCCCAAACAGCCCCTGATGAGTCTCTATGTTTGTTATTTAGTTCACAAGTGATTTTCACTTCTTTCTTCTAGCTATCCGATCCCTTCCTTTCCCTCAATATTAATAAGTCATCATTTGTATTTGCTATGTGTCAGGTACCCTCCATGCTTCCTCTTATATAAAACTCACATGGTCCCTAAGATAGAGGGATAATTATTTCCTTTTTACAGATGGAGTAATTGAGATTCTATAGAGATAATCTCCTAAATGTCTGCTTGTGATTATCTAATATTTATGTGATTTTAAATAAATTAGGCAGGCTTCAAATTGCTTATGGGAAATGTTAACTTCAGAAATTCTCTCTTGTAGAAAATAGAGGAAATGCCACTGTGTTTGCAGAATGTTTATGTTTTAACAAAAACCGTAGCTTAGCCGAAAGATTAACTTTTAGAAAACAGGATGCAGGCTGAAGAATGTTTGATTCATTGGAAATATTATCCTAAGAGAAGAGAGTTGGATCAACTGGAATGAGATGCTCCTTTCTTCACCTGGTCTCAGGAGGAAATAAGCCAATGAGCAGTGAGGCCTTCATACAATATAAGGGCCTCATTGGGAGAGGCCCAATGTGGAGCTGCTTCTGCTCTGGTGACAGGGTTTATGAGGTCTGAGCTTTGTGCTCTGGGGCTACTGCATCTGGTACTGTACTCATGTTGCCACTGTAGTGTCCCGAGACCCAATTCTTTTCCCCCAGGTCTTCCCAGGACAGAATGTTGAGATATTCTTTACTTCTATAGACCAGCTTCCTATGATTTCTTATATGTTCTCTTTTTCCTCATATCTACATGTATATGTGGCTTTGCAAACTCTGTTCTTAGCAGGACTGAGTGTAAATGTATCCATCAGTTTTTATCTAGGCTATGCTGGATAAAAAACAATCTCAAAACCTTATCAACGCAAATTTAATTTTTACATTTCTTGAAGGTTTTGGGTCAACTACAGCCCTGTGAGAACTTAGCCGATTAGACGTGTTTTCCTATTCTGCAACCTAGGCTGAAGGAGGAGCCACTATCTGGGACGTGCCATTTTCAGAAAGGTGGCCCAGAATGAGAGAACCCGGGCAAACCATGCAATCAAATTGAAAGCTTCTGTTCATGTGAGACTAGAATCATGTTTGCACATATAAGATTGACTGGGATATGTCACATGGCAAAGCCATGGGAAATGGGGCTGGGGAGCATCACAGGGGTGGGGAGGGAAGAAATCATTGTGAACAGATAACATACAACAATAAAGGATGTTGGACTTGCCATTTTAAGAGGTCATTATCATCAAACTATGGATTGGTTTTCCATCCTCGGGCCAATCACCAGTGCTCAGAGAAAGGGGATACACTAGCATTAAAGAAAGGGAAAAACAAGAATGCATGAGAATGCATGGATAAGGCATGCAAATTCACTAAGCCTATGTTAACTAAATGTTGACCTATTGCTTTTTTCCCCTTATTATTAACCTCATTATTATCATCACCTTCACTTTAACACCTCTCTACCATTGTTACCACCAATATTAGCATCATCATCTTTATTACCTTAATAGCTTTCCCACTTTCATCAGCATAACCATCTCCATCATCTTTATTCTTCTTTGGGACATAGTCCTCTTCATCATCTGCACTATTGTCTGTATTACATTTACTCTAAGCATTGTAAATTACGGAATTCTCTCCAACATCTACTCTTCCTCTTAACTACTGTGTAGAACACATGGAATTTGAGGAATTAAATTCTCCACCCTCAGCTAAAGAAGTTGGAAGTGATTTCAGTAAGCCAACAAACAAGTTATCAGGATAATAGTTATTATGTCCTATTATACTTATTGGTTCAGGAAGAATAAGTGATCCAAGTCTGTCCAAAGAAAGGTTCAAACTCTGGATCACTCAAAAGAAAAGAGATGATCCATCTCTCACTGGGCGTCTATAAGGACGTACATAGCTCAGGATATTTCTGGAAAGCACCTTATGACTATAAAAGGAACCAGCCTTAGGATGAAACCATGCTGAAGTAGAAAGAGGAGACAGGAAACACTAGGTGTTTTCTTTTGGTTTGTTTGTTGCTCTATTGGATCAATTCTGACCTTAATCTTGCCCTATGTACATTTTGTGTATTTGGTGCAGTAAGTTTCCTTTATTGTCTATGTCTGAATTTTCTTAACTACAAAAACCATCCAAAATTATAAGTTAGAACTAATGATGGCCACTAACTCCATCAAAATAAATATCACTAATTCCACAACTGCTACCATTTCAATGTCTGCCTCTACAACATCTCTGGGGTCCTTGATTGGACATCAAATTATAGGTATGAAGGAAAGAAGTGCAGAAACACGGTAAGGAGATATTTTGCTTTCTGTTAATATTTTTGAAATTTTGAAAAAAAAAACCCACTTGTTTTTCCTGCATCTTTCATAACAGTAAAAGCAATCTTGGACATGTATAATACATTTTATGTTCCAAAACGAATAAAGTGATTTTATATCTGAAAAAGTTTTTTCTTTCTTTCTTTTTTTTTTTTTTAAAGATGTTATTTATTTATTTGACACACAGAGAGAGGTCACAAATAGGCAGAGAGGCAGACAGAGAGAAAGGGGGAAGCAGGCTCCCTGCTGAGCAGAGAGTCCAGTGTGGGACTCGATCGCAGGACCCTGAGATCATGACCCAGCTGAAGGCAGAGGCTTAATCCACTGAGCCACCCAGGTGCCCCCTGAAAAAAATTTCTAAAAAAATAGTACTGAGTGTATAGGCAGCCAGGTGGTGGGATGGGAAATGCACTGGATGGGCTTCCTTCTTAACTAAGAATCTTAGTTAAGAATGTGAGCCACTAATTTGCACCTGACCTTGGACAAGTTCCTGTCCACTCTGGACTTTGGTGTCTTTATCTCTAAATAGATAGAGTTAGCCCAGGTTTTCACTAAGGAGCCTGAGATTCTAAGCTGGATTTCAGGTTTTTTGAGCAGTGGGGGAATGTATTTTAATGGATTTAGTATTTCTGGACAAGCCAGGCATCTTATTTCAGGGGCTTATAAGTTTATAAAAATAGAAGTAGAATCATAGTCTCTTAGAGTCACAAAGGACCATCGGGATCACCTAATCCAACTCCCTTACATTTGAGATAAGGAAACCAGGGTCTAGAGAGGTTAAGTGACTTACCCAAGGGCACCCAAGCAATTTTGTGGCCATACCCTTCACCCGTTCTTTTTGACCTTAACTTTATCTGATTTTCTTGAGTTAATCTTACTCTGACATCTCTTTTAAATTGAGAATTCCCCAGTGACAGGTTTTTTTTTTTTTTCCCCCTAACATAGCAAATGAAACACAAGGCCATAAGTTCTTCAAAAATGGGACTATGACTTGGTTATTTCTGTAGTCTCCAAGCCATTTAGCCGGGCAATCAAGGTAAATTGGGAAAATGAACCTCAGCGAGAAATAAAGTCATTTCAACCACTCTCCTCCTTCTATAATGCTTTCTCTTAATGATTCCATAGAAGTTGGTTGTGTGACTTTTTAACCTTTAAAGAATTCAGTTGGATACTCACTGCAGATCTGAGACTGTATTCCAAATATTTAGAAGATGGTAGAGAGAGATTAAGAAAGTCTCCTAAAGTCATCTGCATTTGTATACCATGGGCTCCTTGTACTTGTCTCAAACTTGCCTTCCACTTTCTCTCTCTCTCTCTCTCTCTCTCTCTTTTTTTTTTTTTTTTTGAGTGGGAGAGACAAAAACTGAGAGAGAGAGAGATAGAGGAGGAGCAGCGGGAGAGAGAATCCCAAGCAGGTTCCATGCCCGGCACAGAGTCCAATATGAGGCTTGATCTGACTACCTGATATGACCTGAGCCAAAACCAAGAGTCATACTTGCAACTGACTGAGCCACACAGGAGCCCCTGCCTTTCACCTTTGATATAGCTGTCAGGTAGTAGTCATTGATAACGGACATTAATGGTTATTTGATTGTTTCACCGTGAAATTGTCAGCTCTGCCAGTTAATAACCTATTAACCTTCTTTATCTAAAGCAAGGAGGGGGCAGGTCCTCCGTGACCTTTGCTGACCTGCAGAAGCTGAGAATGCACAGAGAGATTTTATTTTACAATTACAAGGAATCATGCAAATAAGGGCCATTTGAAAGTGGCTCCCTGGAGTCCTTCCTTTGGACTGAGATCTGTAGTGGAGGTCCTCAGTTTATTCTGCTGTGAATGACCGAATGACCTGCAGGGGTCACAGTAGTATCACACACAAAGCCCCAGGGGAAAAAAAAAATCTGTAAATCTTCTGAAAAACCACACTTCAGGATCTCTGTAGGGAGCTAGAGACCCATCTCCTGCTCCATTTTCTCTCTGAAACTAACAGACCAAGCTGAATATGGATGAGCTTACATCTCTATGACCTTTTTTGCCTCTTCTTTCCTTTCAGATACAAGCAAGGTCAAAGCTGCAGAACGTGAGTCTCATAGACCACCCTTCCAGACGCTAGCATGTCAGGAAAGCAGCTGTGGCTTCAAGGATTGAAGGTCAGGAGACCTGGGTTCAAGCCCCTGTCCTGCCATTTCCTGGTTGTATCACTTTGTCACTCAGTGTTTGTTTTATTCATCTCTTTGGTGGGATAATGCCCACTTCAGGAGGTGAGTGTGACTGCCGTAAATAACATAGGTGAAATGTTTTGTCCACGGCTGGTGCTCAACAAATAGTATCTGTCACTGTTATAATTTTAACAGCAGCCAGGTTGTGAGGAAATGTTGCTGAAGACTACTAAATTCAACAAGAGCATTTGCCTAACTTTAGGATGCACAGAAATGTCACTTGGGGAGCTTATTAAAACACAAATTCTAGACATTAGCCCCAGAGAGTTAGATTCAGTAGGAGTGAGTCTGAGAATCTACATTTTTAACATGAGCTCCAGGTGATTCTGATGCAGGTGGTTCATGATCCACCCTTTGAGTAAAATGTTGTGAAGAGGAAAATGAGCAGCAAGCAGGCTTAGCAAATATTTGTTGGTGCATTGATTGACTCATTGGGGACGCTAGCTCTCACCTGTAGAGGAGACTGAAAGTAAGCATCATTTTATCCCTGTAGTAATCAAGAAATCTCTTCGTATGTCTAATTGCATCCTTGCCTGCAGTACCCAAAGCCTGCTCCTCTTGGTAAAAATGAGATCGAGTGATCAGCAACCCCATTATAAAAACTCCTTAGATATTTGCCATGAGCAGTCACGTCATCTCTTAGTCATCTTAGGTTTTCACAAGACGTCCCCTTAATTTGTTATTTCAAGGCCCTACTAAGACTCAATAAGTGATCTTCAATGAATAAAGTCCTGATAAAACAAGAATAAAGTATCAGAGAATATCGGAAGTCAGTGGAACCTTGGAGATTTTTGAACATATGTTTCTCATTGGACAGATGAGCAAATTAAGACCCAGAGGTCCCATCACACATCAGTGGCAGGATAGAGATTTAGACCACTGTGTTCCCGCATTCCATTTCAGTATTCTCACTGCTAACATGACATGGCTTCTAATTCATTTTACACCAATGAACAATTTCCCAGGCACTGTGCTAGGCACTTTCAGGAATGGGGAGAAGTGTTGACCTAAAACAAATAGCCCCTGCATTAAAGAACTCTGTCTGGTGGAGGAAGCATAAAACCAACAGACAATTGACAAATAACAATAACAATGGCGACATAGGTCCAAGATCTAATAGTGTCTGAAAGAGCCTAAACATGGTCTTTCAATTCATTCAATAAATACACATTTATGGCAGGCTTCCATACTACATGCCAGTCTTGTGCTAGGCATTTGTTATGTAATGATGAGTGGGCCTTCCACCATGCAGTGTAGTAAGTCAAGCAAGGAGCGTAAAGCCCATTCTTTTTTTCTTTTAATTTTTAAATATTTTAATTAACATATAATGTATTATTAGCCCCAGGGGTACAGGTCTGTGAATCCCCAGGTTTATACACGTCACAGCACTCACCATAGCACATACCCTCCTTAATGTCCATAACCCAACCTCCCCTAACCCCCTACCTCCAGCAACCCTCAGTTTGTTTTGTAATGTTAAGAGTCTCTTATGGTTTGTCTCCCTCCCAATTCCATCTTGTTTCATTGATTCCCTTCCTACCACCCAAAGCCCCCACATTGCCTCTCCACTTCCTCATATCAGAGAGATCATATGACAATTGTCTTTCTCTGATTGATTTATTTCACTCAGCATAATACCCTCTAGTTCCATCCATGTTGTCGCAAATGGCAAGATTTCATTTCTTTTGGTGACTGTATAGTATTTCATTGTGTATATATACCACATCTTCTTTATCCATTCATCTGTTGATGGACATCTAGGTTCTTTCCATAATTTGGCTGTTGTGGACATTGCTGCTATAAACATTGGGGTGCACGTGCCCCTTCGGATCACTATGTTTGTATCTTTAGGGTAAATACCCAGTAGTGCAATTGCTGGGTCGTAGGGTAGCTCTAATTTCAACTTTTTGAGGAACCTCCATGCTGTTTTCCAGAGTGGTTGCACCAGCTTGCATTCCCACCAACAGTGTAGGAGGGTTCCCCTTTCTCCACATCCTCACCAACATCTATAGTTTCCTGACTTGTTAATTTTAGCCATTCTGACTGGTGTGAGGTGATATCTCATTGTGGTTTTGATCTGAATTTCCCTGATGCCGAGCGATGTGGGACAATAAAGCCCATTCTTAGAGCCCATGGTCTAGAGATTTTCTGCTCCCTCTCTTTAAGCAGAGACCAACTGGCTTGCGGCCATCCTGGGAATTTCAACAGGAAAAATAAAGCAAATGTTCTTTCTTACCTAACAAAAGTAAAGGCATAATCCATGTTAAGTCAAATCAATCTTTCCTTACTCTCGGGAAGTCCAACAGCTGAAGGACCCCTCAAGATGGATAGCCCATCTTGAGGCTGTAATTACATTTGCCACAATTATGTTCCCGGGAGTCAGATTCTGGGGCAACGAGAGAAGGAAACACATCGCTGTTGCCCCCACCCACGTTAAATGTTGAATTATCTTACAGTTGATAGTTCCCGAGATTCCTCGACCTTTAAATGCCGAACGCTACATGCCTTTTGAATTTTAATCAATTTATTTTTTTCAACTGGAAATGTCAGACTTCTGTATAGAATTACTTGGTGCTGCTGATGTGACAAAGACTCAAAGTTCAGTGTCTGAAGTCATGGAAGAGCAGAGGAACCCGCGTGCATCAAGAGACATCATTTGCAGGCAGCCAAATAAGGAAGTGAGAGAACATATATTTTTCATTAGCTTTCATTTAGAGGTTCTGGGACCTGAATTTGTCTCCTATCCCCCAGCATGACTAAAGCTAGTGGGGATTGCTAATGACTTGGAGCATGTCACAAAGAAAGCTGAAGGGGGATTGTAGATTTTTTTACTTCTAAAGTACCTTCTATTCTGTCTGAAGATAGAATAGCATTTATTCTTTCCCCAAACTCTGTAACAGAAGAGTTATGATTCCTATTTTTATAGAAGAGCAAACTGAGGCTCGAAGAAACTTGCTAGTTGCTGCAGAGCTTATAAGGGACAGAGCACAGATTACACTGTGAAATGCTGACCTCCAAAATGCTAGCTCTGGCCACGATGTTAACTTCCTGACCTGAGCTAATGTTCCTTTATCCATTCCTTAGAATGAGAGTCTGTCTTCAAAAGCACTTAAGCTGCACACAGCTGCCTGTTTCTGGCACCGAATTTCCATCTGCTCTGGGCTTAACTGACCGAGAGCCTTCACATTTGTATGTTTTTGTATTCAGATAAATAACGTCTACAGTATTTGTCTTCGGTGAAAAGAAAAATCATATCTAGCATGTTCTCTTCCATATGGTTACCAGTTTGACCACCAGGAAAGATGCGTGACACACAGTAGATGCTTAAAAGTGTTTGTTGATTTTTTTTTTTTTCTTTTGGTAGTTGTCTCTTTGTGTGTTTCTCTTTTCCTTTCTTTCTCTCTCTCCCTCTTCTTTCGACATGTGGTCCAACATTTATCTCTAGGTTAAGAAAATGCCAGACCGATCTTAGAAATTCATGGGTCTCCCCCCTTCACTGAAGCCACGGTAATTTCCCTGGCTGGCTAAATAAAGCTAACATTTAAGTCACAGAACAGGCCCCGAGGTAATAATGGAGAGGGAGGACTTCAGTAATCATTGACTAGTTTCACCTTTTAAGAAAAGGCCGTGTGACCAAGTTCACAGTTCCGCGACCCTCCAGCTCTCCCAGATGCCCACTTTCTGTCTAGAGAACTATCTGCCCAGCAGGCTCCGCAGACTGTAAATTCCTGGGCAGGAGCGGGCTTGTCCTGGGCTGTCACTGCGTCCCGGCTCCATCTCCCCACACAGGGAGGTGCTAAAAGCTTATTTAAGCAGCTAACACCAGACAAGCTCGGGACCCTTAGCTGACTTTTCCATCAACTGGTCCCTTGAGGAAAGAAACCTGCCAATGCCTCAACCTCTCTTTCCAAGTTCATTTGTTGCCACTTACTCTGTCTTCTGCTCACAGGGTTAAGCTCAAAGGTGCACAGTGGCCAAGCAGATAATATAAACGTGTGCATCAGTACAAGGGAAGTAGAATGGATGCTGCCTATGTTACTCGCTTCAGCAGCGTGTGACCAGCAGGAAAGGGGGCCCAGTGCTGCCATAAATTCCAACCTTTCAGGAAGGCCCTGATAGCTTATATATGTGAAATCTGTCAGTCTAGGACGTTCTTTAGAAGAACATTATTAGGGACGCCTGGGTGGCTCAGTTGGTTAAGCAGCTGCCTTCAGCTCAGGTCATGATCCCAGCGTCCTGGGATCGAGTCCCACATCAGGCTACTTGCTTGGCAGGGAGCCTGCTTCACCCTCTGCCTCTGCCTGCCTCTCTGTCTGCCTGTGCTCAGTCTTGCTCCTCTCTCTCTGACAAATAAATAAATAAAATCTTAAAGAAAAAAGATCATTATTATCTTGTTTTATGAATATATACCTATATATGTGTATGTATCTATCTATCTATCTATATATGTGTATGTATATATAGCTTAATGATGAGTCAATGAATAAAAAGTTTGGTTTTTTTAATTTCAAAAAAACAAAAACAAATACAAATACAGGTTCCAAATGCCCTAAAATTAGGTGTGTGGCTGTAGAAAACTCTCTTCTTTAGTCCTGGAATTCTCTGTTATCTATGGTTTTCTCACCCTTGGATTTGCTTTCTGCTGTTTCCTGGATCGCTATTCACAGCCTAAGATGCCACCTTCCAGCTGGGACTGACCTTTCTCTCCTCTGAGTTCCCATGACATGTCGTACGGATTTCGCTCAAGGGTGATACTTTGTGGACGTTTAGTTCCCTGGTTCTTATTCTTCCTGTATCAACTGTCTCAAGAACTAATAATATCTCTGGAAACAAAACTGGAATAAATGGATGAACAAATGAGTTTATGAGCAAATAAAAAGTGTGGTGTGATTAAAAAACAAAACAAAACACGAACCTTGGAATTAGGCTTTGGTCTTTGGGTTTAAATTTTATTATTATTGTTTATTTATTTATTTATTCGAAGATTTTATTTTTAGGTAATCTCTACACCCAACGCGGGGCTCAAACTTACAACCCCGAGATCAGGAGTTGCATGCTCTAGTGACTGCGTCAGTTAGGCACCCCAGGTTAAAGTTTCAGATCTACCTCTTACTAACTTTGTCATCTTGGAGATGGTACTCTTATTGCCTGAAAAGAAAGACAAAGATATCTACACGGCAAGGTTGTTGTGATGATTAAAGAGAATTAGGTTCAGAGCCTGGACCTACACTCATTGTTCCTACTGCAATGTTTTTCGAACATGGCTGATCATTAGAATCAGAGCCATTTATTAATCATCTTGATTCCAGGGCCCAGCCAAAGCATATTGAATTAATGTCTCTAGGGGAAGAGCTTAGGGATGTGTGCTCTTATAATCAGGAGAGCTTGGAAAATAAAGCACATTCATTGTTACCTTTTTTATATTTCCAATAGCAGTCTTCTGGATGTTTTAAAGTATTTCAACCTCGGGATGCCTGGGTGGCTCAGTTGGTTGGACAACTGCCTTCGGCTCAGGTCATGATCCCGGAGTCCCAGGATCGAATCCCACATCGGGCTCCCAGCTCCATGGGGAGTCTGCTTCTCCTTCTGACCTTCTCCTCGCTCATACTCTCTCACACTGTCTCTCTCTCTCAAATAAATAAATAAAATCTTTAAAAAAAATAAAGTATTTCAACCTGCTGGGGTCAGTCATCCTTACTGCTAATATTTAAATAAAAATGGAATAAGTTCTGAAATTTTTCCATAGTCTGATTATGAGGGTGTTCAAAGTAAAAGCAGCCACTGAGAATTTATATATAAGAGATTTCCTTTGAAAGTTCCTAAAATTTTTATTTCTTGATTCCTTAGGATCCCATTAAAATGTTAGCACCATAAGGACAGGGATTTTGTCTGAACTGTTTGTTGCTATGTCCCATTAGCTTAGAACAGTGCCCAAAACATAGATGTTCAATATATTTTCTGTTAGGACAAGATAACTCAGTTCACAGCATTTATGCTTGAATATCAAATTATTTTTCTACCTGGCCCCTCAATCTCAGATAGCACCTGGAATAGAATTATACAAAGGTCACTTCCAGTCACAGCTCAAAACTTTAATAGCTGGAAATTTAGCTGGATAGTTGATGATTCTAACACTATCTCTTTATCTTATTAGTCACATCATAGACTGTGTCCAAGCACATGCCTTCATGATGTATAGGACCAAGGGATGGATAAGAAAGATGGAATATAAGTATTAGTATGGCAATTCTCCGTGGCAGGCCCCAGGAATGTATCTGATCCTGAATCGTGAATTTTTCTTTGTTAAATCACAATGGAAAAGAGTAGAGGCAGAAATGGCTTATTTAATCAATTGGTATTTTATACTAGTAAAACAAATAAACAAAAACCAACCAAACAAAAAATACAATGGTAGGGATGCCTGGGTGGCACAGTCAGGTGAACGTCTGAGTCTTGGTTTTGGCTTGTGATCTCAGCGTCATGAGATGGAGCCCCACATCAGGCTCTGTGCTCAGTGTGGGGTTTGCTTGAGATTCTCTGTTCCTCTCCCTCTGCCCCTCCTGCTCTTGCTTTCTCCCTTTCTCTCTTTCTAAAATAAATCAGTCTTGGGACACTTGGGTGGTTCAATCAGTTAAGCATCTGCCTTCTGCTCAGGTCATGACCCTAGGACCCTGGGATGGAATCCTGCAGTGGGCTCCGTGCTTAGCAGGGAGCCTGCTTCTCCCTCTGTCTGTCACTCCCCTGCTTGTGCTCTCTCTCTCTTTGATAAATGAATGAAATCTTAAAAAAAAAAAAAAAAAAAAAAAAAAAACCTTAAAGAAACCAATTATAAACTAGGAAAAGAAAAAGCATATTCTGTTGAATATACACCTTTTATTCACACAATTGAAGGGAGCAATATTATGACAACCTTCTGATTGAATCAGGAGTTATCTGTAATTTTATAATTTATGAAAAAGAATTAAGTATATGATGAAATGAAAATGCCCTTTGCCAAAGGAGAAGGAGACAAGGTAAGAATTAGCTAGTGGGTGGCCAAGACCCAAAAAACCATAAATAAATAATCAAAAAACAAGTAAATAGATGAATACATACATAAATAACAAGCACACGTATTTCAGGATCAGGAAATACTGAAAATGTAGCTGAATGATATCATGGGGAAAGATAATTTAAGATTTCATAGTCATTTGAAATAAAAGACTTTTAGTTATTTTTTTTCTTGTTCTAGTCTGATTTCCCTGGTCGAATAATTTTTTTCCCCTCCTTTTCAAACTTGCCCTATGATAGAATTATACACCCATGCCCTTTTGCCATGTGTCTTCGTGGCAGTAGGTAGAGCAGGCGGAGTACACATACCCCCCTCACCCCGAGCCCCATTCACTTGAGGCTTGGCCATCTGGCTTCCTATGGCCAATGATACATCAGCAGACACCCCATGAACAGAAGCTGTAAATGTGCTTGCTTGAGTCGTCTCAGTTTCTTGTGCTTTTGCCAGCCACCATGAGAAGATCATGCCCTGGATAGCTTCTGGGACCATAATGAAGCCTTATGACATGAACGACACCCAACCTATGGCAGAACACCCCCCATCTCCTCTATGGGCAACCCATAGACCAGAGAGTGAAAGAGCCAGCATGGTAAATGATTTTGCTGTAAAACAACCAAGATTTTATGCAATATCATCGCAGTAATATTTGGCTACTATAGTCTGCATACACCTGTTATTCCTGATGAGAACTACATATTATTGTTCAAGGTGATGTTCACCTCACCAGAAGGGCCCCAGCCTGCTGAATACATGAACTTGGACCATAAGAAGTGATGTCATTTACAGTGTCCATGGCAGAACCCCATGCAGTTGCTTGTGACAGACAGGGTGGCACATACACAGAGATTAGCCATGAGCTCTAAATTTTGACGAAACCTATTTTTACATTGAACATGAACTGTAAACGGAAATAGGGCCATATGACATTATGCTCAATTTATTAGCAAGAAGAGGTAGATTAGCTGCAATGATAAATCTAAAATCTCAGGGGTTTAGCAAAAACTCGGGTATATTTCTCCCTCATGTAAAGTCCAGAGGACTCTCCAGACCAAATATTCTCCATGTGGTGACTCAGTGATGCAGGCTGGTGGAGGCTACACCATACCTCACCTGCGCCTTGTGGAACACATGACTCTCACGGTCAGTGAGTCAGGTAAAAGGAGTGCAGAAGGGTCTTACAGAGGCTATTAAATATTGCGTCTCAAACATGATGCACAGCACTTCCTCTCACAACCCGTTTACCAGAACTAGACGCAAGGTTCTATCTGAATAACTACAAGGCAGTAAGGAAATGTAACATTATCCTGCTTATGGAAGGAGAGAGCAACCAAATCTGTGTAAACACAGGAAATCCCAACCACAAAACCATCTTGTTCTTTGTGATTAAGTGGAGAAGGTATTCAGCGGACTTTCAGTATGCTATTGTCAGCAATTACTATGTCAAATGCGACACATGACAAACTTTAGCTGATTGATGAGTGAACACAATTTTTAAAAAGTATCCCAGAATATAACTAGTGACTACAAATTTAAAGTGAGACCTGTATGAACATGAAAGAATATTCACAATGAGTTCTAAGTGGTGAAAACCTCCAAGAAATTACTGTCTATACCTCAGTCTGGGGTAATAAACCTGTCTGGTATAATTGGAGTCCCTCACAGAGGAAGGCACAACCTTTTGAGCCCTTTTGGGAGTAGAATTGTAAAGGATGTGAGGTAGAAGGAAGGAGCATTTTAAGTCTCCCTGTGGACCTAAATTGCTCTGGGGTAGATAAAACATCCCCAAATTGCTCTGAAGCTATCCAAGCATTAAAGATTCCATGCAACAGAGAGCAGTGTTAAACTGAAACAAGACACTGTGTAGACATGGCAGACTCCCGGGGGAAACAACCAACTCTGCTTGAGAGGTCATGGTCGGCAAGAGGAGCACTGATCACGGGAGTTTGTAGCCACGGCTCACAATGCAGGATCCAGGCAATGTTCGTCTACCATATAATGAGCTAGACTCTCCAATAAGACATCAGTGCCCAAAGTACTAAAATTGTGAATTGGACAAAATAACCACAGGGACAATAAAACTATTTTATAGGCTTAGAAAAATAGAAAGTAGTGTTTCAAAATGAGGCATGCTATCCAATTTGTGGGTCCATACAGGAAGAATAATTGGCAATACTTAGGGAGTTAACAAGAGAGCACTAGATGAAAACCCTGCCTTATGTCTTGAGTACGCTTTTATTTATAAGGTCTACATTGGGTATAAAAAGTAAGATCTGCCTGGGAAGTAATGTTGTCTAGACAGGACTCCCAGAAGTATCATTTTACTTTTGTTCTTCCAAGAAATTGTGTTAAATTTGTAATTACCCCAAACATCCACACCTCCTGAGTGTAAGCTGCTGGATTGAAAGGTGCCATTTTCCCAGCTCAGATCAGAGTCCTAAAGACTAGTTCACTGCAGCTTCTGTAAAACTTGCTGGTTTTGCTCTAAGGAACAATAGATGCCATAGATGACCACTCCTGAGATGGTGAGAAAACATGAGTTGGTTCCAGTAATGGACGGAGAAACTATATGTCTCCATGATAATAAAGTGACATGTATTTCTGAAAGTGCTCCTGGGAGGTCTCCTGCCTTTAAGGTTACAGAATACCTAACTATTAGCCTCTCTTTATCGGCTGAGGGTCAATGATGTACCTCAGAAGGAGTCTACAAGGTTTGGCTCAAATGGTTTAAGGTAAGAGAGTATCATTCTTGAAGACAACATTTTGAAGTGAATTAGAACTTACTTCATTTGTAGGTCATCTTGCATAAAGTTGAAACTGCATGAACCCAATATTATACAATATAACACACACACACATAGATGGGTTGACTGTTGTTTCACTGACCTTATGGTGCCAGAAAACAGTAGCTTCCTACTTTAAGTTACCATGGAATTCTAACCAAATGAAGGATTTCTATACCTGGAAGACCACATCATTCAGCTTTTTTCAAATAATAAGGAAAATTAAATGATAATGGTGCCAGAGACTCTTGGAAAATTTTCCCTTGAAAGCCTAGATATTTTAGCCATTTTCATGCTTTTAATTGTTCCTTCATCTGGGGACAAGAATTGGCTCCATACATTGTTGCATAGAGACATGGAACATAAAGTATGCGTCCTTCAAGTCTTTGAAGAATTTGTGTGTAAATTACCATGAAAGGAGTGAAAAATACTGAGAAATTCTATAGTCTTTTTGTCTTATGTCATGATATGATGTTTCATGCTTACTACTTTGTCACATTCCTGTTAATGAACAGGAGAGCCCTGATCTACTTTGCAATGTTTTTGCTAGAGAAGAGGGGGAGCTCCACCCACAGAGCCCCATCCACAAAAGGAAGAGCTGGATGTGGATGGTGCTACTGTCAGGCATGTTGAGTCAGTGAAAGACTCAGGTTCCTCATCCCCCACAGAAGAAATGGGAAGGTTTGGTCTTCTGAGGTTAAAAAGAGGGATGAACCTTGGTTGTTCGCCCCTTCTAAGATGGAAAATGAAGGAAGTGTCTTCATTACTTCTGGAGATGAAAAAAAAAAAGAAAAAAAAGAAAAAAGAAAGAACGAATGGAACCACCCCAGGAACAGGCCAAAAAGCAATTCAGATTTTTTGTTTTTGTTTTTTTCATTTTGTGCAATGTATTCTTGGGCAGAATATAAAAATATTTTACTAAAGACACAGTTTTTCCTTACGGGTGTCATGTGTGTCTTCTAACACATCCATTCACTGCCTTAACAAAAACAATCAAGTGCATCTTTACTGATCTCCAGAACACTCACCTTCCTCTAATAATCAGAAAATTCTCCCCTTTCCCCCTTGCCACATTTCCCTATTATTCCTCATGTTTAAATTATTTATCTCATTCCCATCTTACCTCTGAAAGATTTTCCTTCTTCTCTGTCACTAAGTCATGAAGTTCAGACATTTTTCCTTGAAGTACGCAACATACTCTCACAGAGATCTGAGGTCCTTAAATCACAGCATTGCTGTGAAACCTAAAATTGAAAGTGACAGAAAAAAAAATGTTTTAATTGGGGAGGGGGTTCATAGGCTTCCTCTTCACTTTCATTTCTCTCTCTCTCATTTTTTCTTCCCAGTGGGGAAGAGTGAGGTGTTATTTTATCCATGTCCTTCAAACCAAAATAGAAATGCTATGTAAATTTAAATATTCCAGCTCACCAAAGTCCCTGCTTGGCCAGTATAGCACCTGAGTTTTTTCAGGCTAAGTGCTCATGGTCTCTACTCTCCCCCCAAATCTAGCCCATCTCTAGCAATGAATGCCTGTGCATGCCTATGTCCACCACACACACAAAATCTCCTTTCTCCTCACCTGAGAATTAATTCTTTTCATCTCTTTTCTGGAGTTTACTCAGGAAATGAAATATTTCTCCATTTTTTTCCTAGGTTTTTTTTTATTGTGGTAAAATATAATAAAACATTTTTCATTTTAACTATTCATAACTGTACAGCTCAGTGATGTTACATACATCCACAATGTTGGCTAACGATCACCACTGTGTCTACCCAAAACTTCTTCATGATCCTCAACAAATACTCAAAGTACTCAAAAGTACTTTGTACTTTTCCCTCGGCTTGGTAGTGACCTCCATTCTACTTTCTGCTTCTGACTTTGCTTATTTTAGGTACCTCATGTGAGTGGAGTCATGCAATATTTGTCTGTCTGCATCTGGCTTATTTCACTAAACATGCTGTTTTGAAGGTCCATTCATGTTTTAGCATATATCAAAGGTTCATTCTTTTTTTTTTTTTTACACTGCATAATATTCCATTATGTGTGTATATCTCTATATATCTCACATTTTGTTTATTCATTAATCTGTTGATGGGCACTAGAGCTGCTTCTACATTTAGGTTATTGTGAATAATGTTACAGTGAATATTAATGTAGACATGTACACACACACACCTTGCCTAGCTAACTCTTTGTTGTTTTGAATCTCTCAGCTCAATATCATGCCCTCACCAGCACATTCTCTGCCCCTTTCCTGACCAGGTCAGTCCTGCAACATAGATCACCTTTACCACTCTACACAGATCAGCATAGGCGACTATGTATTTGCGATGTGATGTGAGAAATGGCATAAGCCTACTACACTGTGGTGCACTTAGTAGGACCTCCAAAACTGTCCATTGAGCATGCTAATAGGAGACACTTCGAGTGTCATTTTTCTGAATTAATCATTATCTAATCTAACACTGGCATTAAAATAGTGAGTTGCACTGGTAGGCAAAGACTGTAAGACAACCACCATGAACAAAATGACAAAAATGACTCATGAGAAGAAGTGTCCCTCCCTTGGTAATCACAAGCACCATTCCCATATGAAAATGAACTTGGCCGAGGACTATTAATTTTCTCTTTGCTTTATTCCTGGTTTTGTACTGAGACGCCAGCTCTCAAGAGGAAGAATGCCCTGCTCCAATTCTGTGTGGCCTTGGTTTACCTCCAGCTCAAACATGTCTGCCTGGCTGTCAGATTTAATTAAAGGGCAAGACAATAGCAACAACAACAGAAGCAGGAGAGTTGAGAGACCTTGCTTGTTTTGTGAAACCGAATATTTAAAAGAGATTTTCAAAAGGCAAATGAGAAGAGCAAAGATCACCAGAGCATCACACAGCTTGGCAGCAGTGGAGAAAGCAGCCCCACAGGTCTTTGGGTCCCCTGCTTTGTAGGCAGACAATGTGTAGGGGAAAACAGCTCTGTTCACTCTGTGTGTGTGTGTAGAGGGCATGAGCCAGAATTTTTGGAAGGCAGAATTGGAAAGAAGGCTCCAAATAGTCAGATCTGTTCCTGTTCCATAACAGCTGCTGGAGATGTTCAATCAGATGTGGTTGCACCCATAGCCCAGCTCAGCTCCTTACACTGGGTGGGCATGATCTGGTGGGCTAGGGCAACTGGGAGTGGGTTATGAGACCACCAGATGGTAGGGAAAGAGTAAGGAGTCTTCAGTAAGAACAAGGTGGTGATGGTCATGCCAAAGGGCTACTCTGGGGCAGGCATTCAGTCTCCCTCATGATTTCTATCAGCATCCCCTTACTGCCACTAGTCACATTTTTCTCTTCCGCCTTTCCTCAGCAAATTCTTCAATTTTAGCCCACAACCCTTCTTTTCTTCCTTATCCTGATTCAGCATCACAGTACCACAAATAAACTTTCCTTGTTACAAGAGAAAACATGTGTGGAGTAGGGTGAAAAATCGAGTGACAAAGCCAAAACTTTTCGTAATGATTTGGGGAGAGGAAAGGATAGGGACATTTGTCCCATCACTCAGGATAACTTCTAAGAAAGTAACGGTTTTTTTTTTTTTTTAAGTGGGGGGTTCTTCCACCTCCTTGAGTTTTTACCTGAAAAACTTTCCAACCCTCAGAGAAAACCCTCTGAAAGAATACTGTGAGGATACATATATTTTTCATTTAGAGTCACAATTGCTAGGATTTCGTCCCATTTGCTTTATCTGCATATATACATGCATGGGCACATATGCATGCATAAGTAGGATTTTTCTCTGAAAGTTTTTAAAGATGTTATTTATTTATTTGAGAGAGAGCGAGCAGGAGTGGGGGAGAAGGGGCAGAGGGAGAGAGAGAAGCAGGCTCCTCGCTGAGCAGGGAGCCCATCCCGGGGCTCCATCTCAGGACACTTAAGATCATGACCTGGACCAAAGGCAGACACTTAACTGACCAAGCCACCCAAGTACCTGCCCTCCTTTTTTTAGAGGGAAGAAGAGAAAGAGAGAGAGGGGGCAAGCACACAAGTGGGGGGGAGGGGCAAAGGAAGAAGGAGGGAGCATCCTAAGCAGGTTACATGCCCAGAGCAGAACCTGACACAGTGCTCAATCTCCTAACCCTGAGATTGTGACCTGAACCAAAATTAAGAGTCAGTCACTCAACTGACTGAGCTACCCAGGCATGCCTTTTTCTGAATCTTTTGAAAAACTTGTAGTCGTCATAATATTTCAATCCCAAACACCTTAGACTATATCAACGTATAAAGCACAAGGTCCTTGTCATACGCAAGAAATTTAAGCCTGATGTGGTAATGCCTAACATGTAGTCTATATTAAAATTATCCTCGTGCTCCCCAACTATACTTCATAGCTCTTTAAACAAATCCGGGACAAGTTAAAGGTCTCCCAATGCATTTGGATATTATGTTTCTTTTTTGTCCTTTGATGTACAGTCCCCCGTTTATTCATAAATTTATGGATGTTTGTTGGTTTATGTATTTATTTATTTCAAAAAGATTTATTTACCAGTGTTGAAGAGGGAAGGGAGTGAGGTGAGGGAGAAAGATAGTGGGAAAGACAGAGAAGGGGACTCCCTGCTGAGTGTGCAGCCTGCCCTGGGCTGGATCCCACCACCCTGAGATCACAGCCTGAGCCGAAATCAAGTTGGCCACTCAACCAACTGAGCCCCACAGGCACCCCTACTTATTTGTTTTTATTAATGAGCAATTTTTTGAGAGTCCAGGCTATTTGTCCTGCAGAATTTCCCCAAACTTTGGATTTTCCTTTTTCCTCACGGATAGATTCAAGTTAAACATTTTGGGAAGGTGTTGTATAATAGACTTTGAATTACATTAGGAGGCACATAATGCCAGCTTATCCCATTACTGGTGTTGCTAAATTTGATCACTTGATTAAGGTCATTGCCCATTAGGTGTCCCCTTTATAATGACTCTCTTTCCTTAATTAAGAAGTTACCTGTGGGACCATGGTTTGAACCCTCATGAATATCCTGTTTTTAAAGATCCTTTTGCCCAACGACTTAAAGTTCTCCTGTTGAGCCATTATTTCTTGATGGTTACCAAATGTGACTTTCTATTCTATTATTTCAATAACATATATTAGTTTGTATTCTTTTGTAAAGAACTCTCCCTTTCACTTTCAAAGGGAGAGATGTAGATTGTGTCTTGAAGATAAGGCCCAAGAGTACATAGGAATAAAGCCCATAGAACTGACTGCTATCTTGCTTAAAATGTTCTACATGTGCTTAGATGATTTTCTCTATGATTGGTTTTCTTTGATGTGAGTTCCAAACACTCCAAATCTTTGGCTGTCCCAACATCATAGGCACCTATTTCTTTCCAGCTCTCTGAGGATGTAAAATCACCCACATTATATGAGGAATTTAGATCATCCACCCAGAATCAAAAGAATCAAAACCAATCTACTCTTGTAAATTATATACATGCGAGTCCTCATTAAGGATGAAGTTAACCCATTAGGGGACCAGTTTGTGGGGGAAATAGGGTGGAAGATCGTAGGATCCAGATGGAAACAGTTGTAGTAAAGGACATGAATAAGAACTGTCAAGCCCATAAAATTAATAAAATCTTAAAAATACAGACGGTAAACTAGATTTAACTCTCAAAATGTGGTTTGCAGGACCCTGATCTAGCAGATAGAGACCAACAAGCGATCCCGTTGTGGTATTCAACAGTGAGTGACAAGACGACAGGGAAGCAGCCAGAGGTGGTTAGGGAAGGCTTTCAGAAGGAGGTGAGGACTGAGTTGGAACTTGAAGGATGAAGAGCTGCTGAATCACCTGCCTCCTTGTTCTTCCTCTTTCACCACCATCTTCCCCATGGATTGCCTACCTGTGATGAGACTCCATTAGATTTTGAGGTTGTTGAGAGCGATAGCTGCATCTTGACCATCCCTTTGTCTCCTGGGTCAAGCTCGGTGCCTATACATCATCATGGCTTCATGCATGTTTATTGGATTAAATGGTATTTAACTTTTTACTTGTTTTGACCCCTCTTCCCTTTGTTTCTTAGAAAATGACATTTCTGTTTCATTTACAGCCTGGTGGAGACTTAGTTATAAGGCAAGGGAGTCCTTACAACTTGCTGGTTACTAGTTCAAATCATAGGGCCAGACTGCCTTTAATTTCATGCTCTGTGCCTTTCATGTTCTCTTAACTTTTCTGTGCCTCAGTTTCCTCTTCTGTTAAAAGAGATTAATGACAGCATTTACCTCATGATCTGTGGGAGGATTAAAGGAGTTAATATGAATGCAGTATTTAGATGGGTTCCTGGCAGCAAGCAGCTATTCACTGAATGCTGGCTATTATTAACATTACAAAGCTGGGCCTGGTCTCTTAGTGATGGTCTTGCACCTTCACTGCCAAGGCTGGAGCAGGGGAAGAGGCACTGCTAGGAGCTGCTGACATTCATTTGGAAATTCTAACCAACTTCCTAGCTCCAGCCTTATTTGTTTGTTGTTTTAATCTCTCTGCCCTCAGCTGCTGCACAAGGAGAGGAGTTGATTGGCAGCATAACTGTTTAAAATCAATATAAGAAGCACTTGGAGATTAAAGCAATTTAAGCAAGGTACTGGCTGGGGCTGGGAGCTGAAACTGCTCTTGAAGGAAACAAGCAAAGGAGATGAAGAAAGTGGGTCAGAAATGAAACCGCGTGAAACTGAGTGGAGGTGAGATCACAACAATAGAGCAGCACGACTTTTTCATCAGAGAGAGATCATTTCTTTTTATAAAAAATAAAATAAAATAGAACCTGGAGCCCTAATCTCAAAATTGCTCCTGCCTGGTACTGATCGTTCTGGTGATTTAAACATACTTGTCTCTACCTTCTGCCCCCTGCCGCCTTGCCCCCCACCCACACATGCACTAGCCTTCCCCTTCTCGGATCTCTGCAGGAACTTCCTTGCTGCGTAGGGATGGGGAGAGAACATTGTCAGCCTTGTTGCTGACACAGCGTAAAACCAAATCCCACTTTTTGGTCTCTCCCACTGGATCAGAGGTCCGCAATCCACATTTTGAGAGTTCAATCTAGTTCACTGTCTGTATTTTTAAGATCTTATTAATTTATTTCAAAGAGAGAGAGAACATGACTGGGGTTGGGATTGGAGTGGGGGAGGGGAAAGGGACCCGGAAGCTCCCTGCTGAGCAAGTAGCCTGATGCAGGGCTTGATCCCTGGACCCCAGAGATCTTGACCTGAGCTGAAGGCAGACACTTAACTGAGTCATCCAGGTGCTTGCACACTGTTTTATAAATAAAGTTTTATTGAAACACAGCCACAGTCACTTGTTTATATATTGTCTATGACCTCTTGAGCTGCAGCAGTAGGGTTGGACAGTTGCATCAGAAACTATCTGTATGGTTTTTAGAGCCTGAACTATTTACTATCTGGCCCTTTTCTGAAAAAGTGTTCTGTCCCTTATTCCAGACTATGATCATTTTTAGTGCATTTCTGAATGTGAAGCAGCCAACAGCAAAGGAGGAGGGTCATTCTGGGTCTGTAATCCCTGCAGCAGCTGCATTTCAGTGTGGCCTGCTGTAGATTCTTAAAATGGAACTTTCTGCTGGACAGAGAAGTCGCGGGGATCCTGAACTCCTATCCAGCTCTTCTGTTTCCTGGTTCACTGCATATCCCATCACGGGCACAGAAAATGGTGTTTCAGCCACCAAACCAGGTCTGCTAAAATCGCTCTGCAAGATCTAACACTCATAGGAGGAAGAGCAGCTTGGGGGCATGTGGAAGGGATGAAGTGGAGACAAAAGGAAAATAGACCATGCGTGGGAAGATTTGCCACTTTAATTTTCCTAGCGAGTGACATTGCTTCTGTGACAGGTAGGTTATTTTGGTTCATCATTAGGAATCTTATTAATATGGTGTTGGATGTATCTAACTGCACCTGCTGTGTTAGGAATCGTAAAGTGGTGTGTATAATGTCACATCTATCTTGGGAAGGACTGAACCAGAGCTGGCATCAGGGTGGGCAAGCAACAGATTGGACGGTGAGTAGAAATTACCTGCACGATTTCTGTGCTCTGAGCTGGTAACAAGCCCAGCATGTTTGAATGAACACTCTATCCAAGCAATTGCTGGCGAGAGGGTCATCCGTCTTGAAAGAGAACATTTTTGCCTGAATTGCAGCACGCCATGAAAGAACTCAGCTGGTCTGAACATGATGGTGCCTTGGCTGGCAGGTTCCCCCCAAGCGGTACACGGGGAACACTGCGGTTTTCGGAGGGATGGCTGCAGCCTTCAGAGAGGCCTAAGAGTCAGGAGGGAGATGTAAACCTGATGGAGAGGGGTGACCCATGATCTCTAATCTATATGACCAAGACGTTGCGGGACTGAGCCAGGCTGAGTCGCATTTCAACTTGAATCAACAGCCTTGAATGCTGTCAGTGCCTATTCTCTTCCTGTGGAACAGCTGAACGTCCCCATTCCTGCGTCACAGACTGGGAGTCCTTAGAACTTCGGGTTCAAAGCATTGTTCAAAATGAAGTTCTACTACTTAACGATTAAAATTCAATTAAGGGGCTCTTGCAACTGATAATGAGCAGGCTCTGCCCAGACACCTCCTTTCCTGAAGAACTGAGATGTTTTGAAAACACGCCATAATATCCTGGGCCAATTTAACTGTTAGACATTTGCACAGCTCACTCCGTATTATACCAACAGCTGTCTTCTTGGTGTTACACGTGGAGCCCCATCTTGCTTTCACATGATCTATCTTCGTGTATCTGCCGAGAGTTTCTTTTGACCCCTAGATCATGAGTATCTTCTTTTTGAGGTTATATCATCTCATTTCCTTCTACTTTTCCCATAGACACGATTTTGATTGCCCTCACAACTTGGAAAGATTTTTTTTGTAACATGCCTCAACCTGTGTTTAGCCTTCTTCAGTCTGCTACCCGGAATGGACGCACTGATGGAGTGCTCCTTTTCCCCTGCTAGATGTGCTTTTCTCACCAGGCAGACTGCTTTGTGAAAGGAAGACTCTCCAGTGCCAAAAATAATCAGCTCCCAAAGAGAAGCCCTCCTACCCTTACAAATTTACTTGCAATGCAAGGAAGCATTTAATTTGTGGTAGGGGGAAGAGTGTTAGGCACTGGGGATCGCTCACCCGATTTCAGAAGCACTCGCCCAGTCACTGGAACATTGAGTGTTCTGGTTTAGAGTCAAAGTTAAGTTTTTTGGTTTTTGTTGTTGTTATTATTTTTTTTAATTTGGAAAAATGTGTTCGTTAATTTTAATTTTTTTCCCCCTCACAGACTGTTATGGAATGGTTGTTAGCAAAGTTTTGCTAACTTACACCACTCACCTCTGAACTAACTCCTTCTTGGGGACTAAGGTACTTTGAAAATGCAGAGATCGTTTTCATGAGTTAAACCAGGGAACTTGTATTTTCTTTCTCTCCCTTCATGATTTTGGCAAGAGGTTTAATTTTCATAGCTATTCAAGTGATCTCCAAGTCATTTTATGGACAAGAGATGTTGCATTTTGCTTGGGTCAGAACTTTTCGAAAAAACTAAGCTGTAGGATGTTAGCCGTGGAGGAATCCAAGAAATCATGCAGTCTAAGCTCTCACCACATGGGTACGGAGAAGGTGAACGGCCACTACGGTTGATTCTGGACTCAGTCCGAACATGAGTCAGGGCTTTCTCTTCGTTACTGATTTCTGCTAGAACTGAGGGGTCTCACTGAAATTCCCTCATAAAATGGTAACAACAGAAATGCAATCATGGAAAATACAACAATTTCAGGACTGTTTTTATTTCCTTCTTTTTTTTTCTTTTCCTTTTTCCTTGGTTTTTATGTAAAATCCTTCTCAAAAATGTCACTGTATCTCAGCTACACTGAGGGGAGATAAGGAAGGGGGGTGATTATTCACTGAAGTAGAGTGCTAGATCGGGCGCCTGGGGGGCTCGGTCCCTTCCGCTGATCTGCCTTCAGCTCAGGACATGATCCATGAGGTCCTGGAGCCCCGCATTCCTTCAGCCTCCCTGCTCAGCGGGGAGTCTGTTCCCTCTACCCCTCACCCTGCTCTCTCTCTCAAATAAATAAAATCTTTTAAGAGAGTGTGAGAGAGAGGGTGTGCATTTTAGTAGTATCACCCTCTACGATGAGGGTGGCAATAAAAAGCAAAATCAGAGAGAGTGAATGGGTTAAGTCCCCTGGAGTGGGCCATGCAAAGCCATCTATGTGGGGCTTTGGGACAGCCTGATGTGCTAGGCACAGCCAATACCACTGCCTTCCACAGTTCCAGGGGATGAAGACTAGTCGGGGAAACATGCAGCTCCAAGCAACTCTGAAGCCTCCCATTTCAATCTTTAAAATGTTATGTGACTTGTACATTGTAGTCCATAACTCTATAATTCACAATAGCTAAGATGTATTTATTGTAAGACCCATCATTGTTTTATCACTAAGAATGAAAAAAAAAAACAACCCCAAACACTGCAAATTAAATTGTGACACAGCATCGATTGTAAAATGCATTCTAATTTCAGAGGTGTTAATGCATGAGTGTCTCAGAATCAATGGAACATGGGATATTTATCTGTATTTAATACAAAAATATAATTTCCTCCACCCCCCACCAATCTTTAAGTAAGCTTACTTCAAAAAGATGTGCCCTGTTCCTCCTTTGCTTTTGTGTACCTGCTGGCATAAAAATGCAAGCACCCAGGAGTATTCATGTTCATCTAAAAAAACACAAATTATACCATTTCCCAGAGTCAGTGATATGGAGTATCTTGGGGGGGGGGGTATGGTGGTAAGGGCAGGAGCTGGGGAACATGTTTTCATTTAAAACCCTAAAAACTCAAGAAAATTAAAAACATGTGTTCAAACAAAAACTTGCACATTAATGTTTATGGCAACATTATTCATAACACCGAAAAGGTGGAAATAAACTAAATGTCCATCAACTGATGAATGGAAAAACAAAATGTGGTATATTCATAGAATAATTTTTCTGCCACGGGAAGGAACGAAGTACCCATACATGTTACAACATGGACGAACCTGAAACCCGACGCTAACTGAAAGAAGCCGGTCACAAAATCTGTACATTATCTGAGTCCATCACATGAAACGTCAGAATAGGCAAATCATATGGTAAAGAGATCAGAGGTTGCCAAGAAGCTGGGGGAAGGTTAGGAGAGAGAGTGACTTTAGTGAACGTAGGCTTCTTTATGGGGCGGTGGAAATATTCTGGAACTGGACAATGATGATTGTTGTACAATACTGTGAATATACTAAAAGATCCTGAGTTGCACACTTCAAAATAGTTAGAATGATGAATTTCACGTTATGTAAATTTTCTCTCCATAAAATGGGTCAAAATGCCTAGAAAATGTTTGCCTATCACCTCCCTCAAAGGAAAAGTAGAAACAACTCTGTTGGAGATAGGATCTTAAGAGGACGTCATAGCTCAGCCTGGCTCTTGCTCCCAAGAATGACCCCCGAGGTCCTTGCCCAGAACAACCCTGGGGCTCTGAAGAGCCAGTGTGAAACCTATTACCTAAAGTTCTCCTCACACAGGGGCCTCCTTTTCCCTGGTGTATTGCAAGGCACAAGCCACCTTCTCCTGGGAGCAGATCCCCCGGAGAGCGAAGATAGTGCAACACTTCAACACGTGCCTTCCCCTCCAGCTCTTCCAGGTACTCCAGATGCAGACTGCTCCCTCCCTGGCACCGAGCTCCTCACACATTTGGGAGCCAAGTTTTTATACCACCCACATCCACCATGAAAGGCCAGCCATGAAGACTTTGGAGAAGCAGCATGTTCTGCTGGAAAAGTTTCTTCCCAACCTTAAATCCCCTCTGGAGCAAGGCATAGCCACAGGCACCGTTCACACTCCCATGTAAGGCATGCAGCCGGCTCAGCCGTGGGTGCTGCTTTGGTCGGAATGTCCAGTTGAGCCTGTCCCAAACGCAGCATGTGCTGAGAGCTGATCACAGCAGACCCTTGTATTTCCTGCATGTTCTGACTTGGCTTTTGTTCACAGTAATGTACCTGCCCCTCTCCGTATCCCTGGTTTCATGGCTGACACAGTGCCATCATCTCTGACCCCTGTGTCATTTGTGACTGACTCATCTCTGCCACGTGTGTAGCCTCTCCTTCTAGTAACTGCCTCTGTGGGCTCCAGAGAGCAGCCTGAATAGCGGCAGCCTGGAGCCCCAGGCGCCACCTACACGAAGTCCCCAAGAAGGAGCCCATAATGCTGTTTCCCACATCTTTCCTTCTGCTATTTTCTCTGCTTGACATTTTCTCCCTCCTCTTTTTGCCTAACTCACTCATGTTTTAAGACTTAGCTCAGATCCAGTAAATGGATGCCTGAGCTTATATGGAAAGATTCATCTCACCTCCCACTCTACATACATAAAAAAAGTTAGATAAAATATAATAAAAGTAAATAATACACAGCCAATCTTAACACATAAAGAAGGAAATCCACAGTGCCAGCATGGAAGAGGGACCTGGCATGGGGGCTGTGAATATAGGCTGATTTCTAACTCACAGGAGTGGGAGAGGCTATAGAAGTGAATATGGGATTTGCTCACCTGGGTGAACTGAAGCCCTGAACAAAGACAGGAACCTTAAAGAATGCCTTATCTGTGAAACAGTGGTTTTACCACTAGCTTTCCACCCCCAGGGCCATACGTAGAAATCAGAACCCTGTGAGAAGTCAGAATCTTTGGCCAAAACCAAATATACTTGCAGAGTTCAAATTCACATATCTTTGGGTTAAGACTCCAAGATAAAAAATTAATGTAAGATGTGATGAGCACTGGGTATTATATGCAACTGATGAATTACTAAATTCTGCCCCTAAAACTAATGATGCAGTATATGTTACATAAATTCAATTTGAAGAAACATTTTTAAAAATTAATGTAAAAAAGCAAATAATCTCAACCCATTGTGATACTTCCATGAGACAAAAGGTAAGTGACTTCCACAATACACACCCCTAGTGAGAGGACATTCTAGTAAAAAACTACATTTCACACAAGGAAACAGCCACAAAGAAGGGGAGACTTCACATGAAACTAATGGAAGAATTCACACCAAACGGCTAGACGATTGGACTCTATGAAGGAGATTTCAAAGTAAGTATATTTAAAGTGGTAAAATGATAAATGAAGGTAGTATATGTAGGTCAAGAGTATGAGAATATGGAAAATTAATATGTGGATTTTTAAAAAATTAAATGGAAATTCTGGGAATTAAGGTATTTGTAGACATTAAACGACCCAGTGGATGGAAAGTACAATAGACTAGAACAGAAGAGAATTAGTGAGCTGGAATATAGCTTTGAGGAAATTACCCAAAATTCAGCTCACAGATATAAGGAGAAGAAAGATAAAATTAAATCTGTAATATGGCCTAAGAATATCCAGCAAGCATCTAACAGAGAGAATGTAAATCAGAGAGTGATGGTCATAGAAAAATAGGCTAATTTTTTTTTCTGTTCTGTGGTCAAAAACCCCCTCATAATATAAAATTTACTATCTTAGCCATTTTTAAGCGTACAGTTCAGTGGTATTACATATATTCACATTATTGTGAAACTGAACTCCAGAGTTTTTTCATCTTATAAATCTGAAACTGTATATCCATTAAATAATTCCTCCTTTCCCTTCCCTGCCCACAGCAACTATCATTCTACTTTCTGTTTCTGTGATGTGGACTACTTTACATATCTCATATAAGAGGAACTATGTTTTCCTATATATAGGACCCTGAGATCATGGACTGAGCAGAAACCAAGAGTCAGACATTCAACCCACTATGCCATCCAGGCACCTGCCCCCCACCTTTTTTCCAAAGAAGTATTTTCCTAGCTTTAAAAATAGATCAAATCAGCATTTGGGGTACTGGATGAGATAAATAAATACAAATATATAGTCAAGGTATTTTATCTCAATATGATAGAATATCAAAAATAAATTATTAAGTCACAAGACAGGAAAGCGAGATTACTCACGAAGAGATGACTGCTAGCCAGACAACTGTTGACCTAACATTCTATACCCAGCTTGACCCATCATTGGGAAATAAAATTAGAGACATTTTAGGCAGAAAAAAGACTGATGTAATTTGCCTATTCACTGGCTTCTCCAAAAGAACTACTGAAGGATAAACTAGAATAAAAAGGAAACTGAACCTAAATGAAAAGTGTGAGATGCAATGCAGAGTATTAAGTGTACTATCAACACTAAGTAAATATAAAATTATATATATATATATATTTACACATACATACATGTATGTATATATATTTGTGGGTACACATATACACATGCACTAATAATGGAAGGGTATTTAAAGGTGGAAATAAAATACTTTCCAATTACATGGGATAGGCAATATTCACACAGAAAACAGACATGTTGCTTAATTTTAAACCTTATTAAATATAGTATGCATGTTTAAATTTGAAAAATAATCTCTAAATTAACCCAAATGGAATGTACTTCCAATTTAAAAAAAAAAAAGAGGGAAATAAAGATAACTTTTTCAATTAAATAGAAAGCAGGAAAGAGAACACAAAAAGAAGTCAAGACAAGACACAGTAATTGAGTGCTACCTAGCAATGGAAATTAATGTTTATATCTGTATTATTAACAAGGGTAAACCACAAAGATATGATATCCAGAGTAAGCGAAAAAATAGCAAAGTCAGTGTATGGTATTAACATATGTATTTCTCATAACACATGAAGTCCTGTTTATCATTTAACTATATGTACAAATATAAAGTATGCTAACACCATCACCAGTCTAGAAGTCGTTTCTGGAGATAAAAGAAAGAATATAGAATTTTAAAAGCCTACAAGGAAGTATTCTATGATATCGGTAATCTTTAATTTTGTGTAAGTTTTGAAACATCTATGAAAAACCATTGACATCAGTTAAATCTAGGTTGGGGGTATAGTTTTTATGACAGTATATTATTCTTGTTCATTTCTATAGATTTGAAATATTTTATTTAAAAAATATTCAGCTCAGGATGCCCCTCTCCCAGGAAACCCTCCCAGATTCTATCTCTCGACTGTATCTGATACTCTCTCCTATGTTCTTAGAGCTACATGCACTTATCCTATCAAACCACCTGTCATATGATGGATAAGGTGGTGTTCTCCAGAAGCAAAGCCCGAGACAGTGGTTTGAGTCCATATTATTTGCAGAGGAAGAGTTAATCAGCAAAAATCTGTAAGGGAGAAACTGAAGTAGGATAACGCAGGAGAAAGAGCCATGCAAAGATGTGCTCTATGGCACAGCCTAGCCTTGGCCAGATCTATAGGGATGGGACTCTGAGGCAAAACCACACCATGGTTGTCTTCCTCCCTGAGTAAGATGGCTGCCTTTTGTACCTCTGTATCCATTTGACTGTGGCCCATCACTAGTGGACGTACGTGGCTCCAGGCATTAAAATGAAGGCAACTGTGCATCCTAGTAGCCAACAGTCTTAAGAGGTGGAGCTCAGTGCAACAGACCCAGCACATCATCTAGGTGAGGCACCAAACAGCCTCTACTACACCTGTATCATCTTTATTGCTCATGTTCCTCTCTACCTTTCCTTAAATCAGGAGATGGGTCCTACTCAGCTTTCTGGCCTCCACGCCTACCAGAGGGCTTGCATAGAGTGGGCTCTCAGCACATTTAGTGAGTGGGAATGAACCTAGGGGGGAAAAAATGATCCAGCAATGCTAAAAAGGACTGTCAATGTCAATAGGAAAAAGGCCAAAGATTCCTCCTCCTCCATTCCCAGGCCCTTTGGTGGAGTGCTGAATTGTTTTCTTCCTGATAAAGAGACATGCATGCATGTATCTATCCATCAAGGGTTTATTCAACACCTACTATGTGCCATGCATTGGAGACCAAAAGCTGCATATATTGCTCTTATATCCTCAGGTTATATTATAGTCAAATGAGTTAAGGCAATAGATTCCTATCAACTTATATTAATGGGGTTCCAGTTTCTAGGATTTGTGGGATTTACCATTTTGAATAATTAATACAATCAGCTCATAAGCCCTTAACAATTCAGAAAGGGAAACAGGAATGCACATTTAAAAATCTGGCATCAGATAAACTTTATAAGTGCAATAACTTGAATTCAACTATGTGATATATGTTCAATATGATATATAATTCATTTATTCATTCACTCAATTATTCATTTATTCAATTCTCTTTTGAGCAAATATCTAATAAGTGTCTAATGTGTACTAAACACCAAAGGGCACTTGGCATAGAGTGTTGAATAAGACAACATGTTTATAAATTTACAGATTACAAACTAGTAGGAAAGACAAACATTCTAGAGTTATTCATAAGTAAATATAAAGAGGCAATTATGGCTAGTCTATGAATGAAGAAAACCAAGTACTATATATAACAAGATAACAGAGGACCACCTGATTTGGTTTCAGGAGTTGTGAAAAGCATTCCAAACAAACTGACTTTTCTGTACATTCTGAGTGAAGAATGAGAACAAGTGAGTAAAGAGTGAGTAGAAGAGTATTCAGATGTAGGGGAAAGAATCACAAAGTTTCCGATGACTGCATCAGAAAGATGGCTGCATTTTCCTCGGGAGTAGAGTGATTGGGAGAACAGGGGGAGGGGAGGAGGACATAGGGGCTAGATCATGCATTGCTTTGCAGGCCTAGTTAAGATATTTTAATTTCATTCCAAATGTAAAGGGGGGAGAACCAGAAAGTTTAAGCAGAGGAGAGATATGATCTGATTTATGATTTTAAAAAGATTAGTCTACCGGAGTGGAGAATGGATTGGAGGCCAACAAGGATGGAAAGGAGATGGACAGATAAACACTTGACCATCAATGAGCTCCTGTGGCTTGAAGCAGCACGACAGGTTCAATACATTTGCTGGGTTTTGCATGGACAAAGCTGGGAGGTAAACTGGATATGAAGGGTGAAGAAGAGAGAGACCTAAGAATGATTCAGTTTTGGGACATAAGCAACTGGGTAAATGAAAAAACTATTAACTAAAGGTGCAGAAAATTGAGTGGACTTTGACACTAAGAGAACTGAGGCAGACTCCTAGGGATAAGTATAATATCTTGGCAGGACTTTAAAAAAAGATTAATTTGAGAAAAGGGGGTTAGTCTAGGAAGACAGAACAATGTAAACAAAAACCAGGAATGAAAGAATACATAGCATAGAAAATGGCAGAAAAAGACTATGACATGGGGCATGCAAAGTGACACTGTGTGGGGAAGTTGTTATCAGGATATAAGATTGAAAAATTAAGTAGATGTGAGGAATCAAAGTCTCTGAAATTAATCTGTATAAAAAGATAATCTTTGGAGGTTTTAGGCAGTGGAATAACATGTTCAGACCTGCTTCTTCTTCTTCTTTTTTTTTAATTTTTTTTTATTTTTAGGAAGATCTCCAGAATTTTTGGAGCTCTGTAAGGGAGAAAAAATAGTCGGTGTTGGAGAAAGAGACATTTTGGGAAAATTGAAATATATGCAATCTTTTTTTAGCATCTCTAACAGATCAGTTTAAGAATATGAGCATGCATTATGTATAATTTGGGTTGTTTTTAAAAAGATCATGTTTCATGTTTGTTATATATAGAGCTGCTAAGGCCTGGACAACTCTTGGAATAGATTTTATTTTCCCATTAGGATGGAGGTGGGGGTGTGGTGGCTACCCATTGGTCAACAATGTTGCCTTGTCAAATCTTGTCTTTTCTAACCTAAATTTTCATATAACTCTTTTATAACTCAAAAAAGGAAGGTTGATTTTGCTTTTGTTTTTGGATGGCCTGCTCTATTGTCCACTAAAGTTTTCTTCAGACCAAAAAGCAAAGGAAAGGAAAATATGAGAAATCATGGGACAGTGGGTACTATTCATGGCACGGGGTTATAAAAAAAAAATATATATATATATATTTTCTGTTTTGGCTCCTTGGTATCTTATACATTTTTTAAATCCAAAGCAGTGTTCTTGAACAGGAGTTAGTAAACTTTTTCTTGACCCAAAGAATAAATGTTTCAGGCTTTGTAGATTCTATGGTCTCTGTAACAAGTATTCACATCTGCCTTATAACACAAAAGCAACCATAAAATGATACATTAACAAAGGATTATGCCTGTGTTCCAATAAATTTTATTTACAGAAACAGGTGTTGAGCCATATTTGTTGACCCTTGCCCAAGACCCCCACATCTAATAATATAATAAGATTTTTGTCGGGTTTTTTTGTTACTCGTCAAAAATGTCTGTTTCTGCCTTTTATAACGTATGTAGTTCATAGAGTATTGCTATATATAACTTGTCACTTACAAAGTTTGCTCAGTTTAATCTACATATGTGCTGTAGAGCCAGTCCTCAATAAAAATGAGTCCTGGATGTAGTAGCCCTTTGTATCAATCAAAGTTCTGAAAACTGTTCCCAAATTCTAAATTATATTTTTGTCCCTCAATTTTGATTCAACTTAATATTTTAGCCTGTTTGATGGCTAATAAAATTTGCTTCTTGAACAAAATTCTCAATTCTCCCTCACCCTGAGAGAGTGGGGACGAGAGGCAGCAGAAGGAGGAAAAGGAATGTGAGAAGAAGGATAAGGACAGGGAGCATTGCATTTTGTTGTTGTTGTTTTGCCTGGAACTCATGGGCCAGGCTCTGTGCCAAAATGTCACAAACACTATTTAATTCCCCCAACAATCCTCTAAAGTAGGTTATGATCACTATTTAAATATTGGCAAGAACACTTCTAAGGTAGGTTTTCTCTACAAGCAGACACTGAAACAAGGTTCTGAATTCAAACAGTATCTGGGAGACAAGCCTAGGGAACCAGGTGAGGGAGACAGCAAATAAGCCAGGGAAGGGGAAAGGCCAAAGGGAGCAACTAACACTTAGTCCCTCTGGGGACCCTAATAAAGACTGTAGGACACACCTCATAACTGTCCCACTAAGAAGCAAGGAGGCTTTGATTACCAAGCCCTACAACTTGTTGATGAAGTATGCTCTTGGGGGTCATTTACCCTTTAGATCTTCCATCTTGCCCCACATGTAGGTTGACACCATTCCTGAAGCCAGAGAATGACTTTAGGGAGAGACAAACAGGTGTTAGAGTCAGGAATTACCCATGGAAACTTCAGACGGCATGGACCAACAGAATACCGATGGGCAGGGTATCGACAATATATGCCATAAACACTACACCTCAAATGCAAGCTTGATGCTATTTTTTCCAGACACTCACCCATTATTTATTCCTCTTTTGTTTCCACTGGAAACTATTATCAGTCCAAGAACTAAAGGGAAGGCTGGGGTCAATCTCTGAAAAGGGGCCTTAAACTAATAATGCCCCTAATTTTCTCAAGATCTCTCTCTTCCCAGAACCCACAAAGACTCCAGTTTGTCTTTTCTCTGGCATGATTCAATTTTAGTGGGAAAGAAACCAAGGCAATTTTGTCACAATCCACTAAATCATCCCCACCCTGTCATCTCCCCACATGAAACACAGATGTAGAATTAACAAGGTAGGCAACATCTGTGGATAGTATGGTTCATAGGTCTGATGAAATCTCTTTCAACAGCAATGAGGGAATGCTTTCTGTTTGGAAACTTAGAGGCATACACCCAGGTTATAGAGAAAGACAGGTGTTTAGAGAAAAAAGTTAAGTGCTTTATAAATATTAACTAGTATCATTATCATAGATTTTTTTTTTTTTTAACAACTGGCTGGTCTTTGCAACATCCTCCTTTTCCCTGCTTTAGATCCATCTTCCTGAGTTGGAATAAGCAGAAGATTGATTTCATTAGAGCACAAGAATATATGGCAAATATGGGAAAGGCATGAGACCTTGTTTCTGTGTTTCTCCAGAGGGCACATAGGGATGGATGATGGGGAACTCCCAAGAAATAATTGAACTCAATATGAGGAAGAACTTTCTAGAAGTTACCACAATCTGAGACTAAGATTGTTCTGTCTTTTGAAGTGATCAGCTCCCCACCACTGAAGAAGCTGGCTTCCCATGAGCTGCAGCCTGGATAGCAAGAGTTACAGCACTGAGTACAAGCAGGGAAGAGAGAGCCACTGCTTTTTTCTTCAAATAATGGTCTCTGGGGTCTGGAGGCCTGGGTTCTATCTTGGCTCTGTTACTGTTACTCTGAGCTTTGGTTCTCTAAGCTGTAAAACGGGGATACTCCTAGTATATTTTCATAGGTTCTGTGGATTTCCTAAGATTATGCATATATAGGGCTCAGTGCAGTGTCTAGCCATAGTCATCATTGAATTGCTATTGTTGTTTGCTGTTATTAAAGAGCTCACAATAAAGTAAGGATTTGCATAGAATTTCTCCTGGCATCACATACTGAGTGCTCTGTCTAGTGCTCGAGCCAGATGCTGAGATACAGAAATTGATACAATGGGATCTTTCCCACAAGGAGCTCCCAGCATGCATATGTTTGTGTATAGAGATCTCCTCAGGATTAATTAGTCCAAGCAGACCTACCTGCCCAGGTCTCAGGGAATGACATGTCTGGCCAAAGCCCAGCTGCTGTGCCTGGGAGAGGGCCAGTCTTATGGGTGATGGAAACAGGTGAGCCACATGGTCCCACAACATTTCCAGAGGGTAACACAGTAAACTCCAAAGGACTGTAGGTAATCCAACAAACAAGTCATGTGCGTTTATCTAGAAAAATTAAAATAAATGGTAAAGTCAACATTATGGGGGAGAAAGAGGCCTCAAAAAGTAAGTCTGTCTGTCTGTATACATGGCGGGGATAGCTTGTCCCAGGCCTATACAAACATTGATCAAGAATAAAAGGAGCTACAAAGAACCACAACTTGTAGAGCACTTACTAAATATCAGACATTGCCGTAGACACTTCACATACGCTAGAAATTAACTTTGTTCAGTAGTCCTATGATATAGATGCTACTATTAAAGCAAAACCATTTAAGTTAAAAATTAAAATTTGGAAAGATTAAACTAGCCACCTGGAGTCACAAGGTACACAGGTGGGGAGACTTCCAGGCTAACCATTTACCCAGGAGGGAAGGATTATTGGATAAATATCGGTTTGCGAGCCATTTCCCTGAGGGCAGAATGGTTCTGGCTGTGGCTTCTGGGATTTGTGGAGCATTCTGGATCTGAGATCTGATGCTGGCTTGTTTTTGCCCTTGGTACCTCCCCGTAGTAACCTGGAATCACACCTGTCTGCAAAATTGCTTTGAGATGAATAATAGGAAATGGAGAACAAGGAATGAGACAGATGAGCCAGTTGACATGGAAATGAAGGAGACTCTGTAGCCCTATTCTGGGTGGTGACACTCATATGAAATGGGAATATTCTCCTGTGAAGGTATGTGAAGGTGTGATGATCACAGGGAGCTCTCTTCTCCAAAAGTAGTAGTTGGCTGTGTTGACACAGGTAGGGGCACAGAAGTAGTACAGCATTCATAGGTCCAAATTCTATGTAATTACCTGGCTGTGTGGTCTTGGACAAGTCATTTAACCTTTCTTGGTTTCAACTTTGAGGTAACAATGTCCACTTTGTAGGACTGCTGTGAGTATTAAGTGAGTTAATGATGTCAAGTGTGGGACAGTGAGTCAAATATTTCAGCCTATTAATAATATCTGACTCTCTGTGTGACCTTGGATTTATTCTTCTACCTGTCTCAATTGAGGTTCATCCAACATGAAAAATGGGCCAGAACTCAGCTTCTTTCCTGGCTTGGCAGCAGTGTAAAGGGGGGAATAGTTATCTTTGCCAATATTAGCTAGGTCTGACCTTGCATACAATCAAACAAAGAGAATCTTATTCCAAATCCCCACAGGAAGGAGCATGTGTAGGGATCACTCTTGCTTTGCCAAATATTGGCTTTCTTTCCTAGACATAAAAAATATATATATTTCATTGGTAAAACTAAGCCCACTCATGTCCAAAAGAAAAACAGCAAGCAGAAAGAGGCTTCCCCTCTCATCTACCTTATTACTAATGCTTATCCAGGACTACTGGTGTGAAAGCAATTTCAGTGTTAGAAGGTTGGCAGCCACCAATGTAGTGATACCTGGGGCCTTCTAGAATGTTCCAGCATCAGATTTGTAAGCAGGGACTACTTCAAAAACAAGTCTGGATACAGACAGGAGACAAAAGCATCATGGCTGTATGGTCGAGTTTCTCCATGATGTCTAATGGTTCCACATGTGTTGACTGGCATGTGATACCTGCTCAGGTCTTTCACACCTCTATCCAACTAATTCCCCTTCCCTGCCCGAAAAACCCCCAAATGATCTTACCAATATAAAATGATCTTATATCAGATAGATTCTAGAGAAACCATCCGGGCCAGGTGGAAGATGACCACTGCTCTCTTTCTTTCATAACTTTGGGGTTTTGAAAAACAAATGCATCCTTGAGGTTTGTGCTCCTTCCACTCTCAGGAGAGGAAAATGTCATCAACCTTGAAAGATCATTGTGACCATAGAGACGTCACCACTTATGAATCAATGAATATGTTTAGGCATCCTTCTGAGGGCTGGGGAATGTAGGGGTAAAGAAGACAAAACTTTTGCCCTCGAGTAACCTATATTCTGCAGGGAATTCAGACCATAAGCAAACAAGATAGTGTAACTACTGAAATGAGGTACAAGGGAGATAAAATAGAGTCAGTGATACAGAATGACATGGAATGCTTCCTTGGTTGTGAGATCTGAGGAGGTCTGTGAAGATGAGACTTTGGAGTCTCATGAATGGTGACATGGGTCCAGCTCTGCTAATATGTGAGGGAGGGACAGAGAAGGAATACTTGGGAAAGCCAACGGATCAGGGCACAATTTGGAATATCTTAGGGTTCTGACTGGTGGCTAGTGAATAAGAGAAATGCTTACAGCTCTTTAGCTATCCACTAACCCTCAACAGACTCTCTCTCAGCTCCAAAGCTGAAATCCCACTGGAGAGAATTCAGAGTGAGTTGTGCAGTTCTTGACAAGTTAACTCTGGCTGGAGGGTCAAATTTATATGAGAACTTCATGGCTCCAATGAGAATCATATGGATAGAGGGAGGGGAAATTGCAGTTGCTGGAAAAAAAAAAAAAAGATTGTTCCCAAAATGAAAGAGAGTGGCTGGTGCTAAAAGCACACCCATTCTTCACACCAGGTTTTGCAGTTCCAAAGAAATTTTACCTTCCTTGATGTCTCTTATGGTAAGTTGGGCAGGTCATCTTAGGAAGAGGAACCTTCCTGTAGAGACTGGAGAGTCCCATCCAAGGTTATAGAAGTTATAAAAAGCTCAACAAAACAGGTAGTCAACTTTCAGGTTGAAATCATTTAGTTTTTGTTCACTTACCCATTTATGTTTATTGGATATTTATTGTATTCTAATAGCTATGGTCCTCCAAAAGGATTCTTTGTTCAAAGAACATTGGAAAAACCAAACTACTATCTTTTGGAGATTCTTTTTTTTTTTTTTTTTTTTTAAAGATTTTATTTATTTATTTGACAGAGAGATCACAAGTAGGCAGAGAGGCAGGCAGAGAGAGAGGAGGAAGCAGGCTTCCCGCTGAGCAGAGAGCCCGACGTGGGACTCGATCCCAGTACCCTGAGATCATGACCTGAGCCGAAGGCAGTGGCTTAACCCACTGAGCCACTCAGGCGCCCTCTTTTGGAGATTCTTAAGTTATATTAGCATAAAGAAAGAAAGCTCTTGAAGCACAGCATTTATTGAAACATATTTGATCACTGAACTTGATTTCTGCTATGCAAATTGCAAATCTAAATGATTTTTAGTTATTCCTTCCTCACTTGAAAATTATACACCAAATATCTACTGTAATATATAATGGAAAGAACAAGTACTTGAAGTGAAAATGTCTGGTTTAAACCCAACCTCTGCTGGGTGGTCTTAGGCAAATCACCTATTATTTGTGCATTTGGGTTCCTACTTTTTAATCTATAAAATGAGGACAGTTAGACTAAATGAGGATAGAGTCTCTTCCTGCTCTAATAGTCAGTAATTATATTTATATTCCCCGGTGCTGTAAAAGCTACAGAATAGCGGTGATATGGTTCTCAACTTCCAGGAATTTACTTTCATTTGCAAAAGGAGAGGGCATACTTGTGTGCGCACACACACACACACACACACACACACACGCATATACATGACCCAGGATCATAAACATGTGATTATACAGTCCTAATAATATACAACCTTGCTCATCTCAAAGTGAGAGTAAGGATAATATTTGGTTGTTCTATGAGGATCACAGTGACAACAGAAAGGTCATGTGGTATTCCCAAGGTCCCACTATATTTAATTGTAGTTACTATTGTCACATGTGCCCACAGTTTGAGATCTCTGCAAGTTAACCCATCTTTATAAAAGAATTTATGCCTTGGGAAAAGTACAAAATTGGCAAAATAAGAACTAATGTTTGTATAACTCTTTATGGTTTAAAAACAGCTTTACTGAAAAGCCTAGTGTGTATATTGTTTCTTTGTACAGATCAGAAAGCTGTAGGGCACAGCATATAAGCCACCTGTCCTGGGTGTGCTAAGTGGCTAGGTTGCTTCTGCCCAGCCCCGTAGCAGTCTCTTTCCATTGCTTTGCCCTCACGGGTCTACTGAAAACATCGCATTCCTAGAACTGGAGGTCAAATAGGGTGATTTCCTGTTTGTACTGAAATCTCAGTATTTCAAACCAGAGAGAAAAGACACCATCCCCATTCCCTTTTGCCCTCATAATGTGAATATCTTCATTCCCAATTTTGTTTTGGCAACTGGGATACTTGAGGTGGAAAGGGAATAAAGGATATTAAAGGCATAGCTCATCCTAGTAAATACTTAGTGACTCACACACTTGGCATTTGCTCTTGATGGCAGGGCATAAAACATAACAAATAATTTAGCTATTACCCTTAGTTTCTTGGAAAAAATGGTTCTCATGGAGCGATCTATAAAATAGATTATTACACAGGAGAGAGCATATTTAGAAGCCAAAGTCCCTAGTTCCTGAAATTAAGGGTTATGAAGTTTTGGTTGATTTACTTCTTTGAACCTCAATTTCCTAATCCATAAAATAGGAGACTTTCGATATTCTAATAATCAACTGCTATTGTAAAGATCAAACGATATACCACTTGAATATGCATTTTAATCTTCCATGAGAGATGTTTCGAGAATAAATATCATATAGATGGAGTTAAAGGAATGTGTTTGTACAGGAGCTCAAGTTTTGTTGTAACTAGATAAGGAAAAGTGTTGTTCGTAGGAATCAAATAACAGAGTACGGGCGTAGCTTTGTTCTCCAGAATTCTTCCTTGTTATTGTTAATTTTTTGAAATGGAATTTGACCTGTATTCAAGGGAAAATGAAACTAGATATTGGAGTCAGGATGTGCATAAGACAACCTATAATAAAGAAGAGGAATGTAAGGGGGAGATGGAAAATGATGAGCATATCAGGACTGTATAGATCAGCTTCCAGGTGAATCAAATCCTTTCCACAGCAGCTTCCATGCCATATCTGGGTAAACACACAGTATCAGTTGTCAAAGCTGTGTGCTCTCCCTACCTGGTCTAGTGCTTTTCAGTCACAGCTTCTAAACTCTGACAATGGGGGAGCGTTGAGTGCTGTTAGCTGTGACACTGGAGCATCTGCAAGCCACAGACAGGGTTCAGTGAGCACTCCCCAACTGGGCTTAGCCTCCAAATCCCTGCCGTGAAAATGCTGGTATTTTACAACAGTACTTGGGTTTTCCATCTCTGATATTCCCAAGGAGAGGACTCTATGCAACTTTGATATCTTACAAGATAGTACATATGGATGTTGGGACAGACCTAGGCTTGTCTGAATAATTGGCTTTGGACACCTCACTGCACTTTCCTGAAGCTGCTTTCCTTCTTTACAAAAATAACCCACCCTGACGAGTCTCAAAGAGTCATAAAAAATTATAAAGCTTAAATTGTAAAAGAGGTTAGTGACGTGAGAAGGTTACAAGTAAGTCAATGGCCAACCCAACACTGGAAATCAGGAATTTTGACAGGCAGTTTAGTGCCTTTTCACTCTTTCTTCCAGGGGTCAGTATTGACCAACCAAAGTCTAGAATGAAAGAACTTATACCTCTGTCAAGTGGCAGAGTTGAATATATTCTGAGAATCCCATCTATGCCCACCAGATAACTGGAACTAAAATACTCTATGGCAAATTGACTGATTCAAGGTGGGGCTCAGATGCCCATGCTATAAAAAGAAGTTGAAAAACACAACTACCAACTGCCACACTAGGCTCTGATTTTCATAATGCTGCACACTTAAGAAGGAAAAAGGATACAAACAATGCCTGTAGCCTCTCAATCAAGAGTTAAAAAGCCCCTACTGGTTTAGTTCCCACAACTGAAGAACGTCTATATTGATGCTTCTCAGGCTCTATCTTGAAAGAACACAGATTTCTCTCCCTACCCCCACCCACCCCATTTCACCACAGAATTTTTAAAGTAAAATCTAATTAAAGAAAATGGAGACATGAAATAAAAAATAGACCTACAAAATACAAGGGCAAATTTTGTTCTGTCAGGTTTGACAGAAACAAAATTGCTTTGTCAAACAGACATAAGAGTTTCTCCAAAGCTTCTATCTAAATTTCTATACTTGTCTTGCCATTGGCAAGTTACTAGTTTGTAGATCGGCACCTGTGTTCGTACTCTACTTTGAGCAGTACTGAGCAATAGCACTGCAGAGCAGGAGCCTCTAACCAACATGCTGGACTGGGAGCCCTGGAGGAACAGGTGCGGGCAATTACAAGATCATTAACACGCTGTATGATTTATACCTGCGTTATATTTATTGTCTGCTTTCTCCCTCTGGAATGTAAGCTCCATGCAGGGAGTGATATTTGTGTGTTTCGCACACTAGATATTCCCAGAGCTAGAATAGGGACTGGTGCATAGGAGCTACTCAAAGGATATTTGCATATAAATGTGTGGATGATGCAAGGAGGGGTGAGAAGAGGAATAGGCAGAAAAACAAACATCTAGATAAGCACAAAAACACTTTTTTGCCATAATAAGGAAGTTATACTAAGAAAATTAGCTAACAAAACCTGGTAATCAAACATGAATTCACCTTGAATTAAGTTAATTCCACAAAATGCTTGACAAAGATTCATTATGAGGATGTGTATGTAGGGGCGCCTGGGTGGCTCAGTCATTAAGCATCTGCCTTTGGCTCAGGTCATGACCCCAGGGTCCTGGGATTGAGTCCCACATCAGACTTCTGCTTAGCGGGAAGCCTGCTTCTCCCTCTCCCACTTCCTCTGCTTGTGCTCCCTCTCTTGCTGTGTCTCTCTCTGTCAAATAAATAAATAAATAAAATATTTTTAAAAATGCTTAAAAAAAAAAAAGCATGTGTATGTAGGATGTAGGTTGATCATGGAGGGGGGACAACACTCAAATCACAAAAATTGGGGAACAATTAAAAAACAAACAATTGGGGAACAAATAAAAAAAAGAAACTGGAAAATTGTGGACATAAATAAGAATCAATTAGAAGTGTTGAAAATGGATACATTCAAACAGAAAATATAAAGAATGGATTAAACCCCAATTAATAACCCCCCCAAAAAATAATGATTTGGAATGGAATAATAACTTCACCCAGAATTCTCCAACAGAGGAGCAACTAAAGGAGAAAAATAGATATCAAGAATAGCTTCAGAAGCTCCAACCAAGGCCCCGTAAAGAAGAGTACCGGAAGACATAAGAAGGAAAAGGGAAGAGAAATATTTGAAGAGGTAATTACTGGCCTTTTACTAAACTGAAGAAATACAAGTTCACAGATCAAAAGATCCACAAAGAATAAATTATACGGAATTTAGGTAATAAGTTTATAATAAACTATACCAAATAAACATTCATTGAATAGGTAGAAGAACTAAGGCAAATTTATTATCTTAAAAACTATGAGAGGGGTGTCTGGTAGCTCTGTGGGTTAAAAGCCTCTGCCTTCAGCTCAGGTCATGATCTCAGGGTCCTGGGATCAAGCCCCGCATTGGGCTCTCTGCTCAGCAGGGAGCCTGCTTCCTCCTCTCTCTCTGCCTGCCTCTCTGCCTCCTTGTGATCTCTGCCTGTCAAATAAATAAATAAAATCTTAAAACAAAACAAAACAAAAACTAAAACTATGAGAGAAAAAAGAGTAGCCAGTGGAAAATAAAATTTAGACTAAGAGATTCACCACCCCCGCCGCCACTTTGGCAATGAAGGTACCCAAAGATCAAAGGGTAATGTCTGACTGTATAGAAGAAAATCATGTACTAACCCTAAACTTTGTGTCCAGCTAAACTTCTAGTCAAGTCGGAGGGCAAGAGAAAGCATTTTTGAGAATGCATGAATGGGGAGGTTAACACTCTCAGGTTCTTTCTAGAAGAAAAAAAAATAGGAAGTTCTTTATAAAAAAGGAGATGCTAACTCAAAATGCTGATGTGTGATTTAAGAAACAATGGTAAAAGTTAAAGAAAAAGAAAATTATAAAAGATACTTCTGTGGACCCAGAAATTGAAAATATACCAGTACTATAAATAACTGAGTGCAAAATTAATAATTATGTTCATGTGAAAAATGGAAAACAGACTCAAAAGGATAATTATCATTATGGGCACTGGAGTTCAGTGGTAAATAATGTGTTCTAAGGTATTTGCTATGTTTAGGAAAACGCTTAAAAATTGTGAATACTTTAAGCCATCGTTAAAAATTATAATTATTTATATATGTAAAAAATACAGTTCTAAAACATCAGAGAGGAATAATAAGTAAATATATCAATCCCAGCAGAATCAAATAAGAAAAGAAAAAGGTAGAACTAAGTCTAAATACATCTGTACTCACTATTAGTATCAATGTACTATGTAAGATGTACTATCAGAATCAATTTCTAAAAATCCAGTAATAATATTTCCTAAAAGAGAACCACTTAAGACAAAATCACACAAGTTTGAAAAGTAAAGTAAATGACCTATTATGCAAGTACTAATGCAATGAAACATAATGAGGCAATATACCAACAAAATGAAATCCAAGGCAGAAACAATACTAGAGAGATAAAGACATTACTAAATAGCAAAATAAAAAAATTCCAGGGAAACATAATTTAAAGAATACTGATGCACTTAACAACATATCTTCAAACTATGAAAGCAGCACTGATAATCACGTTTTTTGCAAAACAGGCAAATATCCTATCATTGGGAGGTTTTAAAATATCTTTATCACAAAAGGATAGATTAAACAGATAAAAAGAATCCCAGAATAAACAAGCTTTGTCATATATATAAATACACTATACACAAAAATTGGTAATGAATATTTTTCAAAAACACACAAAGTACACTGATACATATCTATCCATCTATCGACCTGTCCATGTATGCTTATGACATAAGTGGTCATGAAGAAATTATCAAATATTTCAAAGAATTGATACTGAATAGACTACATTTTCTTTATGCAATGCAATCATTTAGAAAATGACAATAAAATGGAAGTGAACTGTTACTTTACATTTGGTAACAAACACAAGCTAAGAGAAACATTAATCTTGAGCAATGGTACTCTTATTGATTTGAACATTGGATTAATCCAGGGGAACTATAATAAATACTGAAGCCTGGATCCCACCTCCAGTGATTCTAATGAAATTGGTCTCTGGGGTGTATAACCCGGGACTTGAATGTATGGTCAGAGCTTAACACAACTGATTTAGGATCTGGCAACTTTTCTCCCCTTATGTGTTGAAACCTTTAAATATGGCATCACAAAGACAAATGCCTTTGCTTCTCTTTAAGAGTTATCAAGAGGCAATCTTCACTGAAAGCCAAGTGGCTGGTGATGTAATCACCACAGCAGCTGTCAAAGTGTCTTCAGTCACTGTGACCAAATTCCTCCATCTGTCCTTTATTTCCTTGGTTTACTATCAAGCATGCATCATAACTGACCCTTACACAGAAGACGTCTGATGAGCTGCTGTGAGCGCCTATGTGTATGCAGGGGTCTGAGTCAATCATTTTGTCCATTTTCTCATGGGAAAGAGAGTAGCAAACACACTGAAGCATCTTTCCTTGATCTAATCAAAAGACCAGACAAGATGTGGATGAAGTTCTCCCTGCAAGGGAGTGACCTGAAGTGAAACCCAAATGTTCTGATGTTGGCCAAAAGCAAAGATGGATGATTGAGATTTTCAGTAATAGAATTCTACATGGGTTTGATAAATTGCAAGTAATAACATATAATGTATGGGTATGTAGGCTCTGAAATTAGACATATTGGGAATAAGTCCCAGCTTGGTTAATTATGAGCTATTTGACCTTGGGCCCATGAGTCATTTGTAAAATCTGTGACATTTAAATGAGATGATGTAGGTAAAGTGCTCAGCTCAGTGCTTGATACATAGTGTGCAGTGCATGGTATCTATTTGACTGTTATTGTTATTATTTAGTAATTTTCCAAAGATAGGTACCACAAAGCTCATGTTGGCTGAGTGTTTGAAAGCTAATGCATCTTTCTTCCATTATAGAGAGGAGATAGGATAGGCCAGAAACTATGGTATATGCCTCAGAAAGTGAGAAATATAAAAATATAAGTCCATGGGGTACCTGGATGGCTCAGTCAGTTAAGCATCTGACTCTTGGTTTTGGCTCAGGTCATGATCTCAGGGTCCTGCGATCAAGCCCCATATTGGGCTCCATGCTCATTGTGGAGTCTACTTGTCACTCTCCCTATGCTCCTCCTTCCACTGTCTGTCTGTCTGTCTTTCTTTCTCCCATAAGTAAATAAAATCTTAAAAAAGAGTAAGTCCAGAAATATTGAAATACCTCAGTAACACCCTTTCCAGGTTGCTATGGACAGTGATCTCTCTTAAGAAATGGTCACTATGGGGGGCGCCTGGGTGGCTCAGTGCGTTAAAGCCTCTGTCTTCGGCTCAGGTCATGATCCTAGGGTCCTGGGATCGAGCCCCACATTGGACTTTCTGCTCGGCAGGGAGCCTGCTTCCTCCTCCTCTCTCTCTCTCTCTGCCTGCCTCTCTGCCTACTTGTGATCTCTGTCTGTCAAATAAAATAAATAAAATCTTTAATAAAAAATAAAAGAAATGGTCACTATGGTGGGGTAGGGTCCTCTAAAGCTTCAGTCTGCTGACTGGAAGATGACAATTCATGACATTACACCAACCAATGGAACAAAAAAGCATTTACACTTAAAGTGACCCAGAGCACTGAAAGCTGTATATCTTTTCATCGACTCCCTGTAATTTACATCTCCTTTCCCCACGGAGATATGGATATATATACATATATGTACATATATATATGTACATATATGTATATATATATATATACATTCTGCCACTTCCTCCTCTAATATTGCAACATAGACACTGAGATGTCATAACTCAAATGTGTTAGTGTGTGCCTAACATGTTACTGTTTTTCTGTTAATCCATACACTTCTAAGACTCCATCCTAAGTCTTCCTACTCTGTGATATTCAGAGTTTTCTCTTTCCTCATTCAAAAGATGTACAGGACATACGGTTTTCCTCGGCTCCGCAGGAAGATTCTTATGTCATGCAATGATACTTCATTATGCTAAAAGGATTTGTTCGTACACTGTGATATGTATTAGGGTTGTGGGTAGCAAATTAGAGTCCTTGATCTCAAGAAGCACACAGTCTGGTGGAAGAAGGACAGAAACAGGTTATGATGTGAGTGTAGAGAACCAGAACCCAACCCAGACTTGAGGCCAGGAAGGCTTCCTGGGAGTAAGTAAAATTGGCTTTGAGCTGAAAGATTCAACCAGGTAAAGAGGAGGTGGAAGAGTGTCCCAAACAGAAGGAATAGGTCTTCCGAAGCCCAAAAAGGAGGTAATGAAGTAGAGTTCCCAGCAGAAGACCTTCTATGAAGGCCCGTCTGATGCTTAGGCCTTATCCTGAAGACACTGATATATGGCTAGAGTTGGTGCTGGTTGGTAGAGTCACTACTAGAGTCATGTGACTCCTGAGCATATGAAATATGGCAAGTCCTGACTGGGATGTCCTGAAACTGTAAAACATACACCAGGTTTCAATGACTTAGTCCTAAAAAATTATATAAGATATCTCATTAGCAATTATTATATTGAGGGGCACCTGTCTGGCTCAGTCAGAAAAGCATGTGATTCTTGATCTCAGGGATGTGTTTGAGCCCCATCTTGGTTACTGTAGAGATTACTTAAAAATAAAATCTTAGAAAAAATTATTATATTGAATACATGTTAAAATGATAGTATGTTTATATATTAAGTTAAACTATTTTGAAAATTAATTTAACTCACTTATTTTATACTTTGTAGTGTGGCTACTAGAAAAATTACAATTATGTGTGTGTGTGTGTGTCTTGCATTTACGACTTGCATTATATTTCTATTGAACAGTGCTTAATTAGAGGCTTTTAAAAGACAGAAATGTTATTACATTTAATAATATCTTCACAGGTAACTATTTTCTTAAGAAGATAAATATTCTGCTTAATGGAGAGAAACACTAAAGAGTAAAAGCACTTTTATTAACATTAGAAATAAAGAACCTATCATCAACAAAAACAGTGATGAAATCTGCAACTATGAATTAATATATTCTTTTGTAGGAGATGCTATATAGTGCCTTGGGACAAGAGGAAAAACCACATATATAAATATGGGGAATGAATATGTAAAATTATTACTATTGCAGATAATATGATTATGTACTTGGAAAACCTAGGAGAATAAAATGAAAACTATAATAAATAATCAGAATTCAATAAAATGGATGGTAAAACTGTTAATATACTGAAATCAATAACTTTCATAATACAAATAACACACAGTTAAAACAGTTAGGAAATATAATGGAAGAAGAGATTCAACTTAAAATAGCAACAAATACACAATGCCCATTGTCTATATGGAGGAAAATGTAAATATATATGTAAAATGTTCTTGAAGACTTGAACAAGTGGGAAGACAGCTGTGAATCTGTGGAAAGGTTAATTAAAACTACCAAGACAGTAGTTTTCACTTTTCAGATTATCCAAGATCCAGAAGTCTGATGATACACTGTACTGTTCAGGATGTGAGGAAACTCTTACACTGCTGGTAGGAATCTCATTTGGCAAGAACTCTGTCAGAGACCATTTGAAAGTATACATTTAAATTATAAATGCATTCATTCATTAACAACACACATAACTGCATGTAAAATAATGGATAAAAATAATTGTTGCACTGTTTATAAAACAAAGAATTAAAAATAACCTCTGTGTCCCTCAATAGGAAACTTGCTTACATAGATGACTTTCATGGAATAGAATAGTACTACGAAGCCAAAAAAAGAATGAGGAATCTTTTCACATACAGCTATGAATTATTTGTAAGTCATATTGGTATACAGAAAGTGAGAAATGGTGTGAATCATGTGCCATTGTTGGTGCAAAAGGATGAAAAGGAACATCTGTATGTATTTGCTTCTACATAAATAAAATTCTGCCAAAGTGTAGACCCAGGAAACAGAGAACAGAGGTCACGTTTGGGGTGGAGAACTGGGGTGGCTGGGGGAGGGGATGATAAGTCCTTTTGTATTTTGAATCATGTGTATGTTTCAACTATTAAAAATACATTTAAGAATCTTCAGCTTAAAGTTACCATATGTTAGAATGCCCTAGTAAGAAACTTTTCATTAGGGTGAAAAGAAGTCTGCCAAGAATATCAGAGGAAGACAGTGGGGTATGGGCAAAGACCAGAAGTATGATGATCTTGACAGTGAGAGAAACTGAAACGGGAGAAGTTTGGTAATGTTGGAATTGGTTAAGTATTCAGGAGCTTGTGGTAGGGAAGCCAAAAAGCATATACAAATTTAGTTACTTCCTAGTGAGGCATTCATGGACGAGTTCCTTAACTTGTCTAAGCTTTAGTTTCCACATGTGCGGAGTGGTGATAATAAAGCCAACCCCATGTTGTGAGGAATGATGAGGTAATTCGGTGCAAGCACACTACGGGCACAGTGTGTGACACCTAGGGGGCATTCAGTAATGGAAAGTTAGTGTTCAGTTTCCTTCTCTCTCGTATTTATAAGAAAATATACACTCACCTAAAATCTTTATAAAATAGGATCATGCTATAAAACTGTAAAAATCTTTTTGCAAATTTTGGCCTTAATTTAAATAGTATGAGCACTTTTCCACATCAGGGCATGTGACATTACCTCGGTTTTTAAAGCAGTCCAGTACTGATCCTTTGTGTGCAAATACTATGATTTACATCCTCATTCCTTCAGATGAGGACTATTAGGCTGTTTCTACTACTGTGTTCTTATAAATAAGGCTGAGTGAAGACATTAATCCTATGTCTCCCCACTTATTTTGTATGATATTTTCCTATATTCGATTATTATTACTTCTATTTTAGTAGTCAGGGAGCTTTGTCAACAAATGGTTTCCCTCTCGTAAGTCATCAAAGCCTCTCCGAACTCTTTGCCTTCCATTTCCAAATGGGTCTACTGGAAGGTACTCATCTGTAGCGCTACAGCGTGGAAATCACCAGTGTGACCCCGGTGGAGTGTCCCAGTCCCTGCAATTTCACTAATCACTCTCTTCAGCTTGATGGATACCGGAGGAGGGAGATGCCTGTTGGCTGGGTAATTTCTACAGAGCCGGAATGGTAGATCATTTTAAGGGAGCAAGACTCGAGCAGCACATTCTGGTAATGAGGTGGGGAGCGGAGTAATAAGCAGAGTCCAGGGTATGAAAACATCACGATAAAGGGAACGGCCTTTGAGCAGAATGACTAGGCAAGTGATTAAGGAGCAATGTTGGGAAGGAAATGATCCAGACACAGCAGAAAGAGCACGGACCCACAGTGCTCAGGAGGGCTTTCCGAGGTCATCTTGTCCTTTCCCTCCTTCTAGGTAGAACTACAGGCAGTTCTAGGTAGAACTCTTAGGTAGCCTATGAGGAGTCTGACACCTGTGGATCTGTGCCATTCGAGAGGGAGGGCCCTGTGTGACCCGCTGGTAAAGCCTTATGAGTTCGGGAAGCTGATGAGCCTTCTATTTGGAAGAGTTTTAAACATACAAAACAAATCAAAAAACAAAAACGCAGCAGAATAACAGAGCAAACAACCATACACTTGGATACCCCAAATTAACAAATATTTAGATTAGATCTTTATTAGATAATATAGATATTAGATCCTTATTTTGCCTTACACTTAAGAAACAAAACACCCCACAGGTAAAATTAAAGACTCTACCTTGCACAGCTCCCTCTCCTTTGGGTCCACCAAAATATTATAAATGTGAGCATATGTGTGTGTGCGTGTGTGTGTGTGTATGTGTGTACTCAGCAAAAAGGCTGCACAAATTCCTCCCTTTCTTACATGCTCATGGCACCATTCTTATCAAGACATGGAGTCTATTTCCCTACCTCTTAAAACCGGGTGTACCACCTGTACTGACCAGTAGAAAGCAGCAGAAACCTCTTGGAGCTTCTGACCCAAGGCCTCAAGAAGCCTGAAGGCTTCTGAGGCTTCCCTCTGCAAAGCTCCGGGCCTTTTAAGAAGGCCAGCTTCTCTAAGACACTATTTAGAGAAGAAACCCATGCTAGTTACATGAAAAGGTCAGGTGGAATCACATGAAGTTTCCAGATACATGAATGAATTCTTAGAACTTCTAGCCTACCTGCCAGCTGGGTTCAGGTGAGTGAGAGAACCTATCCTTTTTTTTTAAGATTTATTTATTTATTTATTTTTTTGACACACAGAGAGAGATCACAAGTAGGCAGAGAGGCAGGCAGAGAGAGAGGGGGATGCAGGCTCCCCACTGAGCAGAGAGCCCGATGTGGGACTCGCTTCCAGGACCCTGAGACCATGACCTGAGCTGAAGGCAGAGGCTTAACCCACTGAGCCACCCAGGCACCAGAGAGATCCTATTCAATGCCAGACAGAGCAAAGATCTACCCAACTGAGCCAATTCACCAATAGAATTGTAAAGAAAAAAAAGTTATTATTTCTGATCACTTAGTTTTAAAGTAGTTTGTTGCACAACAAGTATATATGAAATATGCATGTGTGCTTATACCAAAAAAATATTAAGAGTGTGCACAACAGTTGTTTCCAGGAATGGCCAGACAAACCTCTATCAGACTGGCCTTCCCAGGGATGACAATAGGCAATGAAGAAACAACAACAACAATAACAACAAAAGCAAAAAGCCAGAAACCAAAAACACAACCACTTCAAGACAATGGGCAGTGATCAAAAGTAGGCGTATCCTGGATGGGCAGTTAACATTCAAAAGAAAATGGCATTTGCCTTTTCTTTGCTTGTCTTTGCATGAAGACAGTCTCTAGTCTGCATCATGCAGCACGGTTAAAACACTGAGAAAATGCTCACAGCCTTGCCGGCTTCAAAACCAGAGGTTAGAGTATGGAACAATCCTATTTGCTAGAAAGTGAGGGGCAGATCTTGGAAAGGACAGAGCCTGAGACGGAAAGCCCAAATTCTGTACATAAACTTTACCCAAATCTCTGACGACGCAATCACCCATGTATGGAGTTAGAAAGTTTAAATAAGCTGCCTACGGTTGAAAGAACTGAACTTTGAGTTGCTGTCCAAGAGACAGACTATGCATTTTGTGCCCAATCACGTCATCTTCTGTCAAAGCAACGTAAACAAAATGCCTCTCTTGGAAAGAATACAGCAGAATCTACCATCTCTATAACATTTTCAATGTCCAGGAGATAACCATTGAAGACTCCATATAGGGAAGACTAGGACCATGGGACACATCCTCAAGGGCATGATAACTATGCCAACGGCAGAAGGTGACATTTAATGAAAGCTTTGTATGTTCCAGGACTTACTCTATATACCTTATGCTTATGACGTGAAACCTCATGGCAATTTTATCATGTTACTACACTTACTTCATCAATTAATATGGAGTCAAGAAAGCAGAAACCAGTTCAGGTATTTTAGGCAAAGAGAGATTAAATATATAAATATATATAATTGAGCTCTTCAATAGTTAGAATGACTGGAACCCCCTTTTCCTCTCCCAACAAAGGACAGTGTTGTTCAGAGACAAAGAACTGTGAGAATCCACTACTGCCCTAACACACTAGGTCCTCTGCTGCTGCTATTCCAAGGGCTGACTGTGTCACAGCTACTGCAAGAGTCTGTTACTGCTGCCACCTCCACTGAATGAAAATCTGCCTCCTGCTACCCATGTCATGGCCACTGCAGGACGCCTCCTTAGGCTGCCATCATTGAGGCTGGTATGACAAGAAGAACGCCTCTCTTTTCTTCTGTCCTATAACCTGGTAGAAGTGCTTTTCTTTGATGGAACCTAGGTTGGAACACTACCAGTAAGGGGTACAGGAAATACAGTTTCCAATCTTGCAAGCCTTGCAATAAAGAGGAGAAATTAGAAAGGCAGGAAAAGTGCCTATATGAGCAGGCACTATTCAGCACAACTGTCATCATTATTTTATACTGGAGGGGACAGAAACACAGAATTCTAGGGAGTTGTCCAAGATCACATATCCAAGCAGCAGTGGTTAACATTTGAACTCAGAAAGCTTAATTCCAGAGGTCGTGTTTTTAAACTGATGGTCATTTACCTTGTTTTTAATTATTTACAATTAAAAGCAAAGTCATAGAAAATATATTTGTCTTTGTGCCCAAATGCTAGTTATAATTTCTGATGATTGCCTAAAAGAAATTAATGTTGGTCTTCCTTACATTTTCTAAATTGCAATATTATAACCAAGACTACCATTTAATTTCAAAGCTCATATTTGTATTTGTTTTTCCTAATTATGTCCATGCCAGGTTATGATGCCAAGTGACAGCATTTAACTTTTAATGTGTTGGTAAGCAAGTATGACAGCATGTAGTTTGCACATCCTAATATCAAAATGACAATATTTGTTCTGCATCTGCCATTGTATTCATTAATACTTCAAAATTTGTAATGACAAAATTACTCTTCCTCGCAATGGGTTGTAATCAAAAGATATTTTCATGGACTAAGAAATTAATTTATTGACTTAGTTCATAAATTAAGGATTTAATTTGACATCATGAAAATGATTCAGTGAAGGGGAGTGTCACACTATCTTAAATGTTGCAGGCTAATGAGAAAACTGTACTGCCAGAGACTTCATAATAAATGATACATTTGAGAGCCAAATGACCTCATGACAAGCTATAGGGACAAATAGTCCTTGGCAGTTTGAACAAAGAAAAGTGGTGGGAGAATTGAGTCATAAGAAGGCATACAATGGTATTCTCAAAACAAAACAAAATAGAACCAAATACATGCTTTGTACTTACTGCCGTGTTTAAGTTTTCAGCAGAAGTGCAACACAGATCTCTTTGTACATACTATTCAATAGGAGTTTAGCAATAAATATGCGAATAAAAACATTATGAAGAATTTATATAAGTAAATAAATGTATATAAATATTTATGCACACATTTAGTAATCTTTTGTATGTCTGCTGAGGTTGGTTCTGCATAGGAACTGATAGACTCCAAAATTTTAGTTTTTAATACAATAACTATTTGTTATTTCTCACTAACTGCTTCTCACAAACATAACTATCTAAGATGAGTGTTCTGCTTGGTATGTGGCTCATTTTCCTATGGTAATGCAGTCTTCCTCTCCCTTGAGACTCTACCGTTGTCTGGACCTCATTAACCTCATCATCTTACTTCCAGCAAAAAGAAAGAAAGAACTTGGAAACTTAAAACGGTCGACGCAGAAGTGAAACAGACCACTTTCATTCATATGGCTTGGAGATCAAACAGAATGTGCGATCTGATTTGCCTAAAAAAATCAAATGATGGAGTTTGGGAATACCAGAAAAGCTGGAAAATAAAGGGGAGAAATGCTGGAAGAAGGGGAGCTACAGAAGAAGGATTTCTAAAATCTGAATATAAGCTTCCCTTGAATCCTTGATTTACTCCTGAGCTGTGCATTGTGCAAATTAATGAAAGGAAACCTTACTAAAATGTAGTAGAGACCAGCAGAGGGAACTCTCATGCCTTACCACTCCTTGTCAATTACAAACCCAACAGGATGAGACACATACCTTGCAAGTCCAAACTGCTTTAGCTATTACTTTACTATCCCAGAAGGAAAAAGAAAGTTTTCCTTCCCATAGTAACAGCCCAGCCAGTGAAAGAATGTCACAATGCAGTGAATGAAAAACCACTATACTTTAAATTCCCATTTTACTCCAATGAACTTTTAGTGTATAACAGCCCTTCCCAATGGCCCCCTTTCCTCTATAAAAGAGTATATCCTCTATTTTGTTCTCTGGACTTGCCTATGATTTTGCTATAGCTTGCTTCTTCTGGATTGCTATTCCTGAATAAACCCCTTTTTGCTGAGAAAGAATAATTTTGTCACTACAAGTGTCAAAGTATTAATGAATACAATGGCAGATGCAAATAACTAGCTGTTTTATTTTTAAGGTTAACAGTATCAGTATTACAAGAACCCAAGTCATCTCCTGGCAAAATAGCAACTGGAAGCCCTACACGTCTGCAGAAATTTAGTAGCAGCTGAAATTTCAGCAGTTCCTTATCTTACAGGAAGCACAGATTTGGATTCAGTCAAGTTATGTAAGAGGGAATGGGTAAATACTTTGGGCTTTCATTGAAATCATGCCATTGAAGAAAGTTATAAGTTTCAGGATTAGGATATTTGTTATAGAACTCAGGAAAAAACAAAATGGGATTGGTCATTTCTCTAAGGCCCAAATCTAAGCCTTCAAAGTCCAGTTGCTCTCAAATAATTTAACTGTCTGCCAGAACAAAACTCAACACTCTGCAGAGGAGGACAATAGGATCTAGAATCTTCAGAACTTACTATCTATAATACCCAGTATACAGTTAAAAAATTAATAAACATATGCTCAAGTAACAATGTGACTTGTAGTCAAGAGAAAGATCAGTCAATAAAAAGACACCCACTGACAACCAAAATTTTGGAATTAGTAGATAATGTATTTTTTTAAAAAGAGAAATATGTCATGAAACTTTTAGAAAAGCTTTAATATAATTTGTGAAAAGTTGTGTAATTCAGGAAAAATATGCAAACTGTAACAATGAACCAAATAAATATTAGAAAATTGAAAAATAAAAGCAAAAATGTGTTACCTGAAGTTTAAAAAAAAAGTCACTGGTAGAGATTTTCAGTATATTAAACAAGAAATAACAGAGCCTCAATGACCTGTGAAACAATAGTAAGTGAGTAGCATGCTAAATGAAATCCCAGATGGAGAAGAAGAATAAAGCAGAAAGATATGTGAAGAAAGATTGGTAAAAATCCTTCTATATTTAATCACAGATTCAGGAAGCTCAGAAAACTTCAAGCAGAAAAAAAAAAGACAAAAATCATATGTAAGCACATCAAAATCAAACTACTAATAGCCAGAGATAAAGAGATTAAGGGAAAAAAATCTTAAAGCATGTAGAGGAAAAAAATTACATAATACAAACAAGAAATGTTGGCTGAATTCTTGCCAGAGACAAGGGAAGGTAGAGATTAAAGTAATGACACCTTTAATATTCAGAGAAAAACAATATCCAAAATAACTATTAGCTAGACCTCTTTTTCCAATGAAAACACATTGTAAAACTGAAGATGAAAAAGGGTGCCTGGGTGGCTCAGTCAGTTAAGCATCTGACTCTTGGTTTTGTCTCAGGTCATGATCTCAAGGTCAGGAGATCAAGCCAAGCATTAAGCTCCATGGAGTCTGCCTGAGATTCTCTCTCTCCCTCCCTGTTTTCTCCTCCCCTCATTTTCTCTCTCTCTCAAATAAAGGAATTGATTTAAAAAATTGAAGATGAAAAATATACATTTTCAGGCAAAGAAAGGCTGGAGACATTTTTTTCCTGCTCCAAAAGTACACTAAAGGAAATCATTTAGGCAGAACAAAAACCTAACAGATGAGAATTTATATGTTCTGAGAGTAATGAAGAGCACAGCAAATGATCAATATGTGAATAAATAAAGGAAAAGATAAAAATATCTTTTTTTCTTAAATTACTTAGAAGTTATGTGACTAAAGCAAAATCCATAATTATATATATTTGGGGTTTATATTACATGAAGAAGTAAACTATATGATAATTAGGAAAAGGATGGAAGGCATACACATGAAATTATATGG